>NC_141027.1:527500-655000 GCF_052040795.2 Danio rerio | reverse complement strand
AGGAATGATCATGTTGTAAATCCAGCAGCTCTGATCGCTCCTGCAGTGTAGACGGGACATGATGCGCACATCACCAGTCATATATCAAACAACACAGTCAGATGATGGTCTTACACATATGTGAGGATCTGGATGTCAGATGTTACAGAAATGGGATAAAGGCACACAGCATGTGCATGAATCATTGGGGCTGCAGTGTGTCATGTGATCAATCTGACGCATCGTCAAGGGAGCTTAACAGTGATGCATTTCCAACAGTTCCCACTTAGACATTGCTTGATAACGTTAGCAGGTTAGGTGTGGTGTCCCAGGAGAGAACCCTGAGCTTGGAGATAATTGAGTCCAGGGTTCCCACCTGGTTAATGAGCACGTAAAGAGGCCTGAGATCAGTTAGTTCTTGAGAGCTCCCAGAAATTGTTTGGCCTATTCCTTGGCTATCAGGCGCAGCCCAAGAGGAATAGACCACCAACCACACCAGTGCATACCCACGCGGTGAAGCTCAGTACTTATGGTATAAAATTGCTGTCATAAATATTTACGGCCCATTAACACGGGCCATCAGCTTCAACGCTGCTTATTCACTTTGAATGGGTGACGTCAGGCGTTGCCGAACTGCATTGTGGATGACAAAAGCGTCAGCCAATCAGATCGCTGTATGCAAATACACCAGCTCAGACAGCGGCCTATTGCTGACTAATTTCATTGGCTGACGCTGCTATGACGATCCCGTCAGCCCCAACTTCAGACACGCCCTCTGTCAAGCATTGACGCTGAAGCCTCGTGTGAATGGAGCGTGTGTAAATAAAATTCACGCATCTGTAATTATTAAATCAAAGTAAAACGGAGCATACTCATAATTTTATGAGGGTACAATTCCAAAATCTGCGATTAGAACAGACACAGATCCGACATATTCTCTGTCTGTTTGTTTACAACTGATACATTTACGAAGGGTGTACCTTACACAAGGCAAGGCAAGGCAAGTTTATTTATATAGCACATTTCATACACAGTGGCAATTCAAAGTGCTTTACATAAACAAGAATAAAAAAGACAAGTTTAGGAACATAAAATGCAGACAATAAAAATTATTAAAAACAGATAAAAACAAATTAAAATGAGTTAAAATAGGCTATAAAAGAATGAAAAAGAAAACGAAAAACATGATAGTGCAATCTGTGGGACGCAGCACAGTGCTCATTCAGTAAAGGCACAGCTAAACAGATGTGTTTTCAGTCTTGATTTGAACATGCCTAATGTTGGAGCACATCTGATCATTTCTGGAAGCTGATTCCAGCAGCGGGGGGCGCTGTTAGTCGCTGAAGGCGGATTCACCCTGCTTTGACTGAACTCTTGGAATTTCTAGTTTATATGATCCTAAAGATCTGAGTGATGTTGGGTTTGTATTTAGTGAGCATATCTGTAATGTATTGAGGTCCTAGGCCATTTAGTGATTTATAGACCAGTAATAATACTTTAAACTCTATTCTGAATGTAACTGGCAGCCAGTGTAGAGACCTGAGGACAGGTGTGATGTGCTCTGATTTCCTGCTTCTGGTCAGAATTCTGGCTGCAGCGTTCTGGATGAGCTGCAACTGTCTGACTGTCTTTTTGGGAAGGCCAGTGAGTACACACACCAAATACAGTTTCATCACGAAGTCCTGATCCTACGAATCAAACAGCGACTCTCCACTGTCAACATGACGTCACGACTGTCACAGGCATTAATAAACAAGCGAGAGTCATCGATCACAGCGGTGCATTTACTGGACACTCGAGCGCCCACACTCCGGCTTAGGTAAGAGTTTTATTATTCCTTCTTTGAGAAATGTCCGTCATGAGCTGTAACCCTAACCCTAATCACAATTAGGAGCGGACCGAGGATAGTGAGCTTGGATAATGTAAGTAAACATTACAGGGAGCGAGTGCAGAATTTCACATCACTTAACAGTGTTTAACTACAACATGACATCTAGTACTTACTAGAGTACTCATATACTGCTCCTATTGCTTTATTCAATTCCCCCATAGCGCATGCGTTTGGACTGTGGGGGAAACTGGAGCACCCGGAGGGAGAACATGCAAACTCCACACAGAAATGCCAACTGACCCAGTTGAGGCTCGAACCATTGACCTTCTTGCTGTGAGGCAACAGTGCTGACCACTGAGCCACTATGTTGCTCAATACTGGATCAATCAGGAAAAGAGGAGGGTGAAGGGGTGAATGAGGGGCTCTTTAAAAACTCTTATGATAAGGGAGTAAAGGTAGACGGGACATTATGTTGAGTTAGGAATGACCTGATTGGCTCACTAATGATTACAGATTGGGGATCAACTGCGATCCATCATATCACACGCTCCTCCCGAAATGAATCTGTGAAACTCCACTTAAATAATGATCAGAATAAAAGCTCACGCAGGACTGATTAAAAGTGATGTGTGAAGGGTTCAATATTAGCAGATCATTAGACGCTTCAGGAAAGGCAAAGCTAGTGTAATTTATTCAATGAAATGTTTTAACCCAATGCTTTGCCATATTTGATCCAAGGTTGAGTAGCAACAACCCAGCTATTCTTATAACGTGAAGCCCCATGAGAGTGAAAGTGTGTGTCTTTGTGGAGCGTTCAGCAGCGGGGCATTGTGCAGAGTGGATGTGCAGGAGCAGACAGATGCAGTAACGTGCTCTGTGAAGATCAATCCTCTTCTGCAGATGCTGACACTCAGACCATCCTCAGATCATCAGGCTGGAATAGAGGCGGAGAGCACTGCAGTGATGAGAAGAGACGTGTTCCTCAATGACAGACTCAACTAATGCTATGAACATGGAGAAGAGGAGCGGTCTGAGGACAGAGCCCTGAGGCACACCACAGACAATGAGCTTCTGTCTCGTTTCCAGCCCAAATATCTAAACATTCTTAAATAAAGAAGCATTTTCTAGATCAGCTCACAGAATATAGTCTTGTTTTCAGAAATAACGAGTCAAAATTAAGTGGGTTTTTCCTTAAAACAAGCAAAATAATCTTGTTCTGGCTTCGACATAACAGTATTTTACTTCCCCCATTGTCAGATTATTCTGCTTGTTTTGAGGAGAAACTCCTTTTATTTTGACTCAGTATTTCTGAAAACAAACAAGATGGTGAAAATATTTAGTTTACTTTAAATAAAACTAATTGTTATTGAATTTAAAGAAATAAACCTTTATTAAAAATGAAATCGAATTTATTCAAGACGTGGCTTAAAAGACTAAGATAACTTTATTAAACATCCTGCAGCCATCATCAAATGAAAAGCATTCACCTTATTATAATATTTACATTTTATTATTATTACCATTATTATTAACAATAATGTGGCAAGGTGTCTCAGTGGTAAGTATGATCACCTCACAGCAAGAAAATCTCTGGTTTGAGCCTTGGCTGGGTCAGTTGGTGTTTCTGTGTGGAGTTTGCATGTTCTCCCCGTGTTGGCGTGGGTTTCCTCCGGGTGCTCCGGTTTCCCCCACAGTCCAAACACATGCGCTATAGGGGAACTGATCAACTACACTGGCCATAGTGTATGAGTGTGTGTGTGTGTGTGTGTGTGTGAGAATGAGTGTGTTTGGGTGTTTCCCAGTACTGGGTTACAGCTAGACTGGCGTCAGCTGAGTAAAACAAATGCTGAATAGTTGGCAGTTAATTTTTCTGTGGTGACACCTGATAAATAAGGGACTAAGCCAAAGGAAACTGAAAGAATAAATGAATCAACAATTTTAATAATAATAATAATAATAAATTCATAATATTAATTATAATAATTAAAACAACAACAATAATAATACTAATAATAATAATAAAATAATAGTAATAATAATAGTAAAAATAATAATAATTACAATAATAATAACAAATAATAATAATAATAATAATAATAATAATAACAGTTATATTAATAATAATAATAAAAATAATAACAAAAATAAACTAATAATTATATTAATTATATTAATAACTACAACAACAACAACAACAACAATAAGTAAAAAGCAAATAATAATAATAATAATAATAATAATAATAACAAATAATAATAATAATTATTATAAATAAAATAATAATAATAATAATAACAACAATAATAATAATAACAATAATAATAATAATAATATCAACAACAACAATAATAAATAAATTGCAAATGATAATAATAATAAAGATAATATTGATATTAATAATAATAATATTAATAATAATAACAACAACAAAAACCATAATATTATTAATAATAATAACAATAACAATAACAATAATACTAATATTAATGATAATAATAATAATAATAAAACAATAACACTAAAACTAATAATAATAATACAAATAATAATAATAAATGAAAATGCAAAAAAACCCTCCTCCAGTGTCTGATGGTCCTGGACTAACGCAGGTGAAGTTTTTCATTATTATTAAAATCTGAAAGTGGCCAGAGCAACATCTCTCATTACGGCTTTAATTGAGCTGATGTGATGCAGAGACCGCCACAGTTCAGAAAGACACAAACAGCGTATGCAAGAAAATAAAACAGAGAAGACATCACAAAACCAAAACTATCATAAACGTAAAACTGCAGGAGTAAACTAATGCAGACGGGCGGTATCAGACACACACACACGCACACTGGCGGTAACCCCTGAAGCGCTGGTGTTCAATATCTCCTCCAGATGACTTCTCACCGCTATATGTGAGCTCTCTCTCGCTCTCATTAGTCGTGTGCTAATGAAGCTCTGCCTAATGTCCTGATGGCGGTCTGGAGCTGAAGCCGTGTTGTGTCTCCACGACTCCACACACAGCAGGTTCAACACAAAACACACAATAATGAGGAATTAATGTTCTCCGGCAGAGACGCGCAACTCTGAAACTAGCTGAGCGCAGTTAGCACGCTAAACGTAGAGTTAAAGGAGACGCGTCACACTTTCAGACAAACACTAGATACACTAGACAAACACACGAACATCAGAACTTACACACAACTTACACAACTACATTACATGGAGAGATAAAATACAGCTGAGAATAGTCAACACACAGGGCGGCACGGTGGCGCAGTGTGTAGCACGATCACCTCACAGCAAGAAGGTCTCAGGTTTGAGTCCCGGCTCAAGTTGGTGTTTCTGTGTGGAGTTTGCATGTTCTCCTCGTGTTGGCGTGGGTTTCCTCAGTGTGCTCCGGTTTCCCCCACAGTCCAAACACATGCGCTATAGGGGAACTGATCAACTACACTGACTGTAGTGTGTGAATGAGTGTGTATGGGTGTTTCCCAGTACTGGGTTGCAGATGGAAGGGCATCCGCATATGCTGGATAAGTTGGCAGTTCATTCCACTGTGGCGAACCTGATTAATAATGGACCAAGCTGCAAAGGGAATGAATGAATGAATGAATGAATGAATGAATGAATGAGTGAATGAGTGAATGAATGAATGAGTGAATGAATGAATGAATGAATGAATGAATGAATGAATAAATGAATGAGTGAATGAGTGAATGAATGAATGAATGAATGAGTGAATGAATGAGTGAATGAATGAATGAATGAATGAGTGAATGAATGAGTGAATGAATGAATGAATGAATGAGTGAATGAATGAGTGAATGAATGAGTGAATGAATGAATGAATGAATGAGTGAATGAATGAGTGAATGAATGAATGAATGAATGAGTGAATGAATGAGTGAATGAATGAATGAATGAATGAATGAGTGAATGAGTGAATGGGTGAATGAATGAGTGAATAAGTGAATAGATGAATGAATGAATGAGTGAATGAATGAATGAATGAATGAATGAATGAATGAATGAATGAATGAGTGAATGAATGAGTGAATGAATGAGTGAATGAATGAATGAGTGAATGAATGAGTGAATGAATGAATGAGTGAATGAATGAGTGAATGAATGAATGGTTGAGTGAATGAGTGAATAGATGAATGAATGAATGAGTGAATGAATGAATGAATGAATGAAAGAATGAGTGAATGAATGAATGAGTGAATGAATGAATGAATGAATAAATGAGTGAGTGAGTGAGTGAATGAATGAGTGAATGAATGAATGAATGAATGAATAAAAGAATGAGTGAATGAATGAATGAGTGAATGAATGAATGAATAAATGAGTGAGTGAGTGAGTGAATGAATGAGTGAATGAATGAATGAATGAGTGAGTGAATGAATGAATAAATGATTGAGTGAATGAGTGAATGAATGATCACACAGAGTGTTGATCAATACAGGAGTGTTTATCATGGCTTTAGAGAGAACACACTGCAAAAACTACTGATTTTCCAGTCTAAATATCCTAAAACTCTGAAATCAGTCTGCATCAGATTTTCCACAAATTTGGCGTCTAGACGCTTTCTATGACGTCATCACGACACGGATTCACCCAAAACTAAGGCCATGCGGACGCAAGCAAGCCTTGCTGAGCCATGATTTCACACACAGCATGACAGTAGGTGGCAGCATACACTTACGCTGGTCTGTAACCCGCCATGTAACCACGAGACACTACACGTTAATGATGAGGAAACTTACAAAGAATTTTCACATGAGCAGAAGTATTATGTATAATAGAGACTTTTGTCTGTGCAATAACTGTTTCAGCAAACCAACATAAAATATGGCCGCAATCATGAAGAAAACTGCAGCGAAATCAGTTATTTTAGGCCGCAAAACTCTGAAGAAAGTCCTGCGAAATCCTGGAAGACCTGACACATGTATGAGTGAAGTTTGCATATAAGTTTTTGCTAATAAACTAATAAATACAACTTTCAGACTAAAATGTATGCAACCGTTCAGGAACAGCTGATCCCACAGCCATATCACCCTGCAGCCCACGAGCGGTCACTCACTGAAGCTGAGCAGGGCTGAGCCTGGGCAATGACCACATGGGAACACTAGGCTGCTGTGTGCAGTGGTGTTAGTGAGGCCAGCAGGGGGCGCTCTGTGAGTCCTAATGCCCCAGTATAGTGAAGGGGACTCTATACTGCTCAGATGAGCTGTTAAACTGAGCTCCTGACTCTCTGTGCTCATTATTAATGTCATGGCACAAAGAGTAGGGGTGTAACCCGGTGTCCTGGCCAAACTCCCTCCATCGGCCCCTACCCCTTATACCTTACTTATAGCTGGTGTGTGTGGTGAAGCACTGGAGCTGTTGTCCTGTGGCTGCCAGAGCATCATCCAAGTGGAGCTGCACACTGGTGGTGGTGTGGAGAGACCCCCCTCCCCCCCGCCCCCATGACTTTGAAGCTCTTTGGGTCATACAGGATACATGTGCTATATAAATACCGCAGTGGAGGAAAGAGTACTGATAGATCATACGCCAGTGAAAGCACCGTTACTTGCCCAAAAAAGTAGTGCAGTAGAGTAAAAGTGTCTGCTGTAAATATTCCTGAAAGTATGAGGAGCTTTCAAAAGCACTCAAGAGCAGTGAGTGTTGGTTATTACACTGTGAAAAGCTGAAGTGTAAACGTAACATTCTGTACTGCATCTAGTGATTGCCCAGCAGGCACACAACTTCAGAGGACACTAGTATTAGGTTAGAGTTAGGTTGTGACGTCAGCTGACCAAAACTGAACTTCTAGCCAGCGTCTGAGGACGTTATTTTGATGTGTAATAATGACGTTGATATTTGGTGGATTTTAGGTTGAGTTAAAAATGTAACAAAATCCAATGTTGAGCCAGCATCTTAAACCAGCATCGTATTGACGTCACATACTGACATCTATTCATCAGGTATGGCAACCAAAATGATACGTCTGATGAACGTCATAGTGGCAACATCCACACAACATCAAGCTGGAAAATCATTAGACGTTGATATTTGGTTGATTTCAGGTTGGACATTGAACATAGGCATCAGCAAATTGAGTTCTGACGTCAACATGATTTTCATTTCCAAACAAACTACAACGTCCCTGCGACGCTAGGCTACAACGCCAATCTGATGTCATGTTGACATCTTGTGCCTGCTAAGTGTTTACAGCCATTCCGGTCGTTCCGGTCATAAGTGTTTACAGCCATATCGGTCATCATCACCCCCCCCCAACTCCCCTATCTACACAGTCTCTGGGTCAATGTGTGTACAGATTTTGGACATCTTCTTGGACACTTGTAATGCTTCCAAACAGTTATAAAGTGCCTATGTCTCGAGGTAGTTCATCGTGAGGCGATTTACCTCTTTACATCTGTGTGTGATCTGATTGGACAGGAATCACAGGACTGATCTCTCGAACCCCCATAGACAGGAAATAATACAGCAGAGACTGCAGGCTGAAGTGGAGTAACAGCACCAATACTGCACTAAACATGTGCTCAAGTGACAGTATAAGAACTCATTATTAAAACTACTTAGTAAATTACAAATCCTGAGGAAAACTACTCAATTACAGTAGTCTGAGTGTTTGTAATCTGCTACTTTACAGCACTGAATACACACACTACATTACAAATAATCAGGCATGGCCAGGGCCTCAGAAACACACATGAAGACCTCTGGTGTGGGCGTGTAATATGCAAATCACTGACGTCATGTGGACGCTTATTCAGAACACCCACTAACAGGAGGAGGAGTTTCAACCAAACTCACGTGTGTGTGTGTGTGTGTGTGTGTGTGTGTGTGTGTGTGTGTGTGTGTGTGTGTGTGTGTGTGTGTGTGTGTGTGTGTGTGTGTGTGTGTGTGTGTGTGTGTGTGTGTGCATTTCTGTAAAAAGATGAAAGTGTGCATGTAAATAAGACAAGCGTGCCACATTATTAGAGAGCGAGACTCAGTGTACATGTCCAGATGAAGCTCTGTGTTTTAAGCATTTCTAGATGTTCAGACTATAAGAAGACTAAAGAGCACGAGCTGTGTCTCATCCAGAGAGTGTTTGATCAACGGCGCACACACACACAGAGGCGTTCCTCCTGCAGGATATTACTACAAGAGTGTGTGTGAACGAGCGAGTGTGTGAAACGCTTCCCAGAGGACGAGTCTTCATTACTCCAGATCTGCAGCCTGCATCCCGACATCATCTACATCTGGGGGCGGGGTTTACCAGCTGTCAATCAAACTGAAGGACAGAGCTTGATAAGAGTGAGACTGAGATTCATTAAACACAACGATCCAGCAGGAGACTCCATCTACAGCACTGGAGGAGACTGTTACTGCACAACTAAACACACACTTATAGGCACGGTTCACCCAAAAATAAAAGCGGATTACTATTGAGTGTTTTTGTGTCATTTTGAACACAAATCTTGTGAGGAACATTAGAGTCACAATAGGGGACACAAATGCTATTGAGGTCAATGGTTCCAGTTTCAACATTTCTCAGAGTATTTAGTGTTGATCAGAAGAAAGAAACGCCAATATATTTGTGACATAAGCTGTAAGGAAGTAAAGAAAGGCTGAATAAATGATGGCAGAGCTGTCATGATTGGAGAACTGTCCCTTTAAGACGACATAAAGTCAGATCATTCATTCATTTTCAGCTTAGTCCCTTTATTCACCAGGGTTCTCCACAGCGGAATGAACCGCCAACTATTCCAGCATATGTTTTACACAGCGGATGCCCTTCCAGCTGGAACCCAGTACTGGGAAACACCCATACACACTTATACACTACGGACAATTTAGCTTACCCAATTCCCCTATAGCGCATGTGTTTGGACTGTGGGGGAAACCGGAGCACAAGACTCGAACCAACAACCTTCTTGCTGTGAGGCGAATGTGCTACCCACTGCACCACCATGCAGCATAAAGACAGATCAGACGTGCTATATCATCACTGAACTGCTCATTCATCATCTGGGTAATCTACAATACTGCCAATAAAGCTCTTCTGAACTGAAATGAACACACACACACACACACACACACACACACACACACACACACACACACAGAAACTGCTGGGACGAGCAAAGTTGATCAGAAGAAAATTAAACTGCACTGAAGCTTGTAAACAAATATTTCAACAGTGTTTAAGAGACTCGACAAGCGGCCGGGGTCAGTGTGCTGTGAAATAGAGCAGCGGCAGGGACACACACACACACACACACACACACGCACACACACACAAAGAGCTTCACTAGCCGAGAGATCTGCAGAACATGAGAGAACAAGGACCGAGTTTCACCCCTGCAGATGGAGGAGACGCCTTAAACACACACAGCCAGTACACACACACACACACACACACCTGCAGACGGAGGAGCATGCACAATTTTTACTGCAACATTCACACCCGCACATATTCTGATATATACTCATACACACACACACACACACACACACACACAGCCAAACCCACAAGTCTGATTGGTCTGAACAACTGTCAATCACAGACCACTGCAGACATCACCATGGCAACACTGTCCCACAGTCACTCACAATCCCACAATGCACTGCTGTGACAGAGAGCGAATGACTGTAGGAGCCTCCATGTACAGTACACACACGAACACACCCTGGATTTGACGGTTTAGAGGGACTCTACATTGGTTTAACATTATATATTAACATTATATATACTTATATACTGTAAAAATACTAATTATATAGCAACATTTACACAAAGGCCTCATTAAGTATGACTTTTAAGCATTTTGAATTACAAGGACATCAGGCATGTCCTCACAAACCAATGCAATAACCCTAACCCATGCCAAAATACAAAAATACTGTCCTCGCAAAACACCAAAACCAGTATACGTACACACACCTGCCAAAATCTTGAAAAGTCAAGAAGTAAATCCTTCATAAACAAAACGTTATGAAGCAAGTGTCTGAGTTTAGTGGAACTGTGAACTGCAATCTTAACATTGAGGAAAGATACTGCCACTTGTTAAAAACAAAACACACCCTGGATTTAGTGGTTTAGAGGGACTCTACATAGGGATAACATATGCTATACTGTACAAATACTAGCACAATTTACACAAAGGCCTCATTGAGTATGACTAAAGCATTTCAAATTACAAGGACATCAGGCATGTCCTCATAAACCAATGCAATAACACTAACCCATGCCATTACACAAAATACTGTCCTTGTAAACCACCAAAACCAGTATACACACACACACACAGAGAGAGAGAGAGAGAGAGAGGGAGAGAGAAAGAGAGAGAGAGAGAGAGAGAGAGAGAGAGAGAGAGAGAGAGTATCTATAAATCAGTCTCTTCTCTAGTTTAGACTGAGGATTAAAGAACAGAGACTGATCATGATGGTGTTTCTCCTTTAAAAGGTTTTCAACATCGTCATTAAACACACTGCTTCTGAGTCTCGTTCACCACTGATTTGAAGATCAGCTCATTATAAGTTAGGACAGAAATCAACATGTTTCTTTAACAGAGACACATTAGACTGATCTAACACTGCAATGACATGATATAATATGTCATATAACAATAGAGAAGCACAGAACAGAGCTGTGTCAGAGAGAGGACGCTCTTTCTGTTATTCATTCATTCATTCTCCTTCAGCTTAGTCCCTTTATTAATCTGGGGTCACTACAGTGGAATGAACCACCAACTATTCCAGCATATGTTTTACGCAGCGGATGCCCTTCCAGAGTGTGCAAAGAAAATCTCCCCCACACCATTACACCACCACCACCAGCCTGAACCGCTGATACAAGGCAGGATGATCCATGCTTTCATGCTGTTGAGCCGAGCATCTGAATGTGTCAGCAGAAATGGAGACTCATCAGAGCAGCAACGTTTCTCCAATCTTCTATTGTCCAGTTTTGGTGAGTCTGTGTGAATTGTAGCCTCAGTTTCCTGTTCTTAGCTGACAGGAGCGGCACCCGGTGTGCTCTTCTGCTGCTGTAGCCCATCCGCCTCAAGGTTGGCCGTGTTGTGTGTTCAGAGATGCTCTTCTGCAGAGCTCGGTTGTAACGAGTGCTTATTTGAGTTACTGTTGCCTTTCTATCAGCTGGAACCAGTCTGGCCATTCTCCTCTGACCTCTGGCCTCATCAACAAGGCATTTGCGCCTACAGAACTGCCGCTCACTGGATATTTCCTCTTTGTCGGAGCATTCTCTGTAAAGCCTAGAGATGGCTGTGCGTGAAAATCCCAGTAGATCAGCAGTTTCTGAAATACTCAGAGCAGCCCGTCTGGCAGCAACAACCATGCCACGATCAAAGTCTCTTAAATCCCCTTTATTCCCCATTCTAAAATGCTGCTGCCATGTGATTGGCTGATTAGGCAATTGTGTTAGCGAGCAGTTGGACAGGTGTACCTAATAAAATGGCCGGTGAGTGTACATCACACTTTATATGCTGTAAATGCAGTAAAGAAGACTCGGTATATAATAATAATATTGATCAGCACGAGTGTTCCTGTATATCTTCCTCACTCTAACATGATCAGAGCAGACGGTTTGCTTCTGTGTGTGACAAACACAAGCTCGTCTCAACACAAGCAGCATGAGTGTGTGAACCAAATAAACAGCGCATGTCCTGCAGTGTGTACGTGGGTGTGTGTGTGTGTGTGTGTGTGTGTGTAGGTCATCAGATCATGTGTGAGTCCAAGTCAAACCATCTGCTGTTCACTTTCTGTGTGTCTCGTGGATCACCTGCTCAGATCAGAGCGAGTGTCCGCTGTGTGTGTGTGGGTGTGTGTGTTTGTGTGTGTGTGTGTGTGTGTGTGTGTTAATACATCCGGCCCACTGTGCATGTGAAGCCACTGCCGAGCCACCCACCTGCAGACACACACTGACACCTACCCACCGCTCATGCCCTGCACTCACAAACGCACACACACTCACCTGCAGGAACACACTAATACCTGCCCACCACTCATGCCCCACACACAAACACACACACACACACACACACTACAGACCCATGCTCACACCTACTCACCACTCATGCCCTGCACTCCAGAAAACACACAGTCTCTTTCTCTCTCTTCTCTCTCACACACACACACACACACACACACCACCTGCAGACATATGACGGCATCCGCTCACCATTCGCGCCCTGCAATCCCGAACACACACACACGGCCTGGCAGAGCATCACACACCATGCTGCACACACACTCACACACACTCTCTCTCTCTCTCGGAGTGTGCCAGAGGAGCAGCGGCGGCGGCGTTCCTGCAGGAAACGGGATTATCTGGCGCCCCGGAGGGAATCTGCTCCACACGACACCTTTGTCTGACAGAAAAACCTGTTTACATGCAGCTCTGAGCAGAAAGAGGACATTAGCGGAAGAAGACGCCTTTGAAGAGTTCCTGACGGAGATTAGCATGTGCGTGTGTGTGTGTGTGTGTGTGTGTGTGTGTGTGCGTGATGATCATCACACACAGCTCTGCTTTCTTTACATCTCTGCTTTTCTGGATTCTGGTGTCCAGAAGACACTGGACCAGCTCTATACCCTCGCCAGGGTGCTCGAGGGTTCATGGCAGTATGCACAACCAGTCCACATGTGTTTTGTGGACTTGGAGAAGGCATTCGACCGTGTCTCTCGTGGTATCCTGTGGAGGGTGCTGTGGGAGTATGGGGTCAGAGGTGCTCTGTTAAGGGTCGTCTCATCCCTGTGTGAACAGAGCAGGAGTCTGGTTTGCATTGCCGGCAATAAGTCAGACTTGTTACCAGGGCATGTTTGGACTCCGGCAGGGCTGCCCTTAGTCACCAATTCTACGGCTGTAGGGGGTCCGGTTCGGGAACCACAGGATCTCATCTCTGTCATCTCTGTTATTGCAGGTGATGTTGTTCTGTTGGCTTCATCAGACATGGACCTTCAGCATGCACTGGGGCGGTTTGCTGCCAAGTGTGACGCGGATGCGATGAGAATCACCACCTCCAGGTGCTCCACTGGAAAAAGATGGTTTGCCATCTCCAGGTTGGAGGAAAGTCCTTACCCCAGGTGGAGGAGTTCAGGTATCTCAGGGTTTTGCTCACGAGGATGGAGCAAGAGATTGCAGGCGGATTGGTGCAGCAGTAATGTGGTTGATGTACCGGTCCGTTGTGGTAAAGAAGGAGCTGAGCTGAAAGGCAAAGCTCTCGATTTACTGCTCAATCTACGTTCCTTCTCTCACCTATGGTCATGAGCTTTGGGTCATGACTGAAAGTACAAGATCTCGGATACAAGCAGCCGAAATGAGTTTCCTTCCCAGGGTGGCAGGGCGCATCCTTATAGATGAGGAGCTCTGTCACCTGGGAGGAGCTCGCAGTAGAGCCGCTGCTCCTCCACATCCAGAGTAGTCAGCTGAGGTGGCTCGGGCATCTGTTTCTGGATGCCTATCTAGGGAGGAGGCCTCAGGGAAGACCCAGGGCACGCTGGAGGGACTATGTCTCTTGGCTGACCAAGGAACACCTCTGGATTCCCCTGGAGGAGCTGGAGGACATGTCTGGGGCGAGGGAAGTCTGGGGTTCTCTTCTAAGACTGCTGCCCCCGCTAAAAGCTGTAGGAAATGAATGAATGGTGTCCAGACGAGGAATCAGACGAATGGAAACCATGAACAAGCATACATCACCATTAAACATTCAACGAGGATATAATTGTAACATTATCTATTGTTTCAGAAACAACATTATATATTCCTCAGATTGTGTTTTAATCACTTAGACACATTTGAATAAACAGGAACATTTAATTCATAATAAAGTCTGATGATTCACTCTTCGTGTTCTTCAGTATTATGATTGCCACGCAGGGCTGTGAGAGTGAAGCTGCAGCTCTGGCCAGTGTAGTGTTGTAGGTGCTCTGTCTGCATGTCTCCATCTTCAGTCCAGCAGTAGAGCAGAGTGTGAAGCTTCATCAGCATCTGCTGAACACACTGCATTATGGGGACACAGCGGAGTGTTGCTGTGTGTCTGTGAGCGAGACAGCAAGTGTGTGTGATGATCGAGAGCCGTGGTGTCCAGAGTCATGTCAGCAAACCACCACCAAGAAGAAGAGGAAGCACATCCAGCAGGAGGAGCTGTGGAGGCCGGAGGAAGCTGAAAGGGCTGCTAACCCTGATTTACCCAGAACACATCAGAGCACAGCGGCCCGACTCACTGCAGAATGACATGTGCAGCTCCACTCTCCTGTGTCCAGCAGAACTGCTGCTCTGGAGCTCCACAGGGTCAATATAAATGACCCAAACCTCTGCTCACTCCTGCCCATGCCAAAAACTGGCTTCAGTGGAGCAGCGGTGGAGATCTGGAGCTGTGGATGCGTGTACTGTTCTCTGATGAGTCCACCTTCACTGTCTTTCCCACATCCAGGAGAGTTACGGTGTGGAGAAGCCCCAAAGAAGACTGCTGATGCCCAGAGTCAAGCATGGGGGATCACTGATGGTTTGGGCTCATTATCATTACATTCCCTAAGTCAAATACTTAATGGGTGCTGGGTCACCACCAAGGATGACCCAACCATTCTGGAGCACCATGTGACCCAATGGGTCAAACACTGTATCCTGAAGGCGGTGGCGGTGTCAGGATGATGATGCAGCAATACACACATTGGAGAAAGAGTGGTTTGATGAACATGACAGTGAAGTCGAACATCTCCCATGGCCTGCACAGTACCCAGACATAAACATTATTGAGCACTTTGGAGCTATTTTATTGTGGGTGTGAACTATTGTGCTCTAAAACCAGGCCTTCCTGTTTAATTCAGTGACACACAGACTATTACAGCCTATTTTCAGTCTCAATGCTCACGCTGTACGGACCTTAAACTGCTGGACAGGATTCAGAGGGAAGAGTCAGAGGAAAACACTGAACAACAAAGAGCCTCTGGTGCAGACGGAGAGACAATGAATTATTGAGCGCTACCTGGAAAGAAGAAAGAGCAGCGGAGAAATGATTTGTCTTTGAAAAACACAAATAGCCGGAGCTGAAGAGCAGCCAAGCTTATCTTCATCAGAGAGGACAAATACATATATCACACACTACACCAGCCTACACGTGTAGAGGAGCGCCGGCCGCAGGGAAACACAGCGCAGTCAATGAGACGCATCGCAGTAAATGCAGCCGTTAAACACCAGACCCTCGCTCGCTCTGCACTACACATTCTGCATCGTCTCTCAGACTGCAGCCGCAGCTGCAGAACTCGCCGCCTCCTTCATATTAATGATTTTGTTCTTGTTAATCGGCTGAACTGAAGTGAATGATGAGCGTTCACAGCAGAAGCTGAGTGTGTGCTATAGATCAGGGGTTCCCAAACTTTAGAGCCCGCGACCCCCAGAATGACAAAGCCAGTGACTCTTGACCCCCAATATCCTCTGAGGTGGTTATGAATAGAGAAACCTTGCATGCAATGGCGCACACACACCAATACTCTCAAGTCTATTCTCCATCTAGTTGTTTTCAAGTATGTCAGTGCTGTAAATGGGCCAGAAAGTTTAACCTGCTGGTGTTGTTAAATCAATCTGCTGCATCTGACACTGTTGCTGTGTCTTTAATATAATGTGATTACCCCAGGGGTCGCAATCCAATACAACTAGTAACTATAAGCTACTATAGAGACTATATAGTATATAGTAACTATAAACAACTAAGTTTCTCTTGAGTAGGTGTTCCGCGACCCCCACTTTGAGAACCAGTGCTATAGATGAGGCAGTCTGCATTACCAGTCCAGCTCTTTGAATCTGCCATCTGGATGAATGAAGCAGGGCACGATTAGGTAGCACGATCAACTCACAGTAAGAAGGTCGCTGGTTTGAGTCCCGGCTCAAGTTGGTGTTTCTGTGTGGAGTTTGCATGTTCTCCCCGTGTTGGTGTGGGTTTCCTCCGGGTGCTCCGGTTTCCCCCACAGTCCAAACACATGCGCTATAGGGGAACTGATCAACTACACTGGCCATAGTGTATGAGTGTGAATGAGTGTGTATGGGTGTTTCCCAGTGATGGGTTGCAGCTGGGAGGGCATCCGCTGCTTAAAACATATGCTGGATAAGTTGGTGGTTCATTCCGCTGTGGCGACCCCTGATTAATAAAGGGAGTAAGCTGAAAATAAATGAGGCAGGGCAGAATGAGCACGGGTCGGCCTGGAGGTCGTTCCTGTCCTGGAACTGATCTCTCAGCAGATGATGAGGAAGATGATGATGAAGACGGGCTGGTCCAGCTGGGATATGAGTGTCAGCAGCAGCACTGAGCTGCAGGATCTTCTCTCTCAGGCTCATTGTCAGGGCAGGACAGTTTGACCACAAGGTCAGTGAGCTGCTAAATCCAATTAAATCCAATTACCCAGCAGCCCCTGCTCCGAGGAGAGTGTTCTCCCAGCGGGGGCTCGTCCGGGACGCGTGTGTGTGCGCGCGTTCCTGATCCCAGCGGGGTGGTTTCTGGGATACGTGTGTGTTCGGATTGAGTGTGTGTGTGTTCCTGATCCTTGCTCCTAGTGGGGGGCTTCTAGGATGTGTGTGTGTTCTTGATCACAGTGGGGGCTCGCCCAGGATGTGTGTGTGTGTGTGTATGTGTGTTTGGACTGCGGTTGTGTGTTCATGATCTCAGTGTGGGTTCATCTGGAATGTGTGTGGGGTCAGGATGCATGTGTGTGTTCATAATCCAAGTGGGGACTTATCCCAGATGTGTGTGTGTGTGTGTGTGTGTGTAGGATGCATGGGTGTGTTTATTATCCAAGTGGGGGCTTATCCCAGATGGGTGTGTGTGTGTGTGTGTGTATATATAGGATGCATGTGTATGTGTTTAGGATGCGTGTGTGTGTATAGGATGCATGTGTGTATAGGATGCATATGTGTGTGTAGGATACATGTGTGTTTTTATTATCAAAGTGGGGGCTCGTCCGGGAAGCATGTGTTTATGTGTGTGTGTAAAGTATGCATGTGTGTGTGTGTGTGTGTGTGTGTGTATAGGATGCATCTGTGTGTATTCAATATGCATGTGTGTGTTCATTATCCAATTGGGGGCTCGTCCAGGATGCATGTGTGTGTGTGTGTGTGTGTGTGTGTGTGTGTGTGTGTGTGTGTGTATAGGATGCACGTGTGTGTATTCAGTATGCGTGTGTGTGTTCATTATCCAATTGGGGGCTCGTCCGGGATGCATGTGTGTGTGTGTGTGCGTGTGTGTTTAGGATGTGTGTGTGTGTGTGTGTGGGTATAGGATGCATGTGTGCATTCAGTATGCGTGTGTGTGTGTGTGTGTACATTATCCAATTGGGGGCTCGTCCGGGATGCATGTGTGTGTGCGCGCGTGTGTGTGCGCGCGTGTGTGTGTGCATGTGTGTGTGTATGTGTGTGTGTGTGTGTGTGTGTGTGTGTATAGGATGCATGTGTGTGTATTCAGTATGCGTGTGTGTGTTCATTATCCAATTGGGGGCTCGTCCGGGATGCATGTGTGGTTGTTTGTGTGTGTGTGTTTGTGATTCAGGATGGGGGCTCGTCCAGGATGTGTGCGTTAACGATACATATATGTGTGTTCATGATCCATTTGTGTGTTTATGATGTGTGTGTGTGTGTGTGTGTGTATTAGTGACCCCAGACGGGGGCTCGTCCGGGATGCATGTGTGTGTTTAATATCCATGTGTGTGCTTTGTATGTATGTGTGTATTCAGGATGCAAGTGTGTTTAGAATGGATGTGTGTGTTAACCCAGTTGAAGCTCGTCCAGGATGGTCCATGTGTGTGTGTGTGTGTGTGTGTGTGTGTGTGTGTGTGTGTTCCTGATGCCAGCGGCTCCAATCCAGCACAGGTCTTCCAGTCATAACAGCCTCAGCACAGACACACAGAGATGAAGCTCTGATGCTGGCGGACAGACTGACCTGCACTCAACAACACACACACACACACACACACACACACACACACACACACACACACACACACACACACACACACACACACACACACACACACACACACACACACACACACACACACTCAGTGTAAATGAGTGAGTGAGTAAGTGAGTGAGTGTGTGAGTGAGCAGAAGACACAGACGCAACGAGTGTGAATTTTATCGTCACACAGCAAACACAAGGGTGTGGGACCGGGTTTCCATATGCTTACCGTCGTGTCACACTGCTAAAATGTTTGCCTGGTCAGAATGTGTGTGTGTGTGTGTGTATGTGTGTGTATTTATATGTGTGTGTGGTTGTCTTTCTTATCGCTCTCTTCCAGACCCGCTCAGTGCGCTAACACTCATCTGCCTGCAGGCCGTCCATCACACACACACACGCACACAAATGCACATGCGCACACACACACACACACACACACACACACACACACACACACAGACACACACACACACACACGCCTGATGAAATGTCACTGAGGGAGAGGGAGAGTTTCTCCATGCGCTGTTATCTCTCCGTCATTCACCTGCACAACACAAAGCATGCTGGGAAACCCGTGTCTCCATCAGTCTGCTCTGTGATTGGTCCTCGCCCTCATTAATGACATTAATGGTTTTCATCACAGTGATGACAGCAGTGCATTCTGGGAAACACATCTCTGATCACTAACCAGAGTACCACAGATCTCTGACACCACACAGCAGACTGATGCTCACACGCTGAAGAGATGATGCAGGTCAGCCGCACACACTCTTATGTGTTTGGACTGTGGGGGAAACCGGAGCACTCGGAGGAAACCCACACCAACACGGGGGGAACATGCAAACTCCACACAGAAACACCAACTGACCCAGCCAAGACTCAAACCAGAGACCTTCTTGCTGTGAGGCAACAGTGCGACACCACTGAGCCACCGTGTCGCCCTTGCGTGTATGTCAATAGAAAACTGTATACAAGCATTTACATACTGAACTGTTCTCTGGTCAGACGGGTTCAGCTAGTGCCTCTGTCCTGCTGCACTTCAGCAAAATCCAGCATCACAAGCAAAATGGCCACCTTACGTCATATGACATATATTGACCAATCAGCGCCGTTGTCAAGGCAGAATTTCAATTATAACCAATCATTTTCAACAGAGACATGGTGGACCATTTGAGGAGATTCAAATGTTCAGTTCAGAGAACTTAAAATATTAATTACAGGTTTTTCCTGCTTAATGAGTAACTTAAACACACATGTTCAAGTTTCCATGCCAAAGCTTGGAGTTTTGAGTAATGTCAAGTAATATTAACTTAAAGGGTCAGGAAACACCAGAACACACGTGTTGAGCTGTTGACAGTGGTATATGTGTCCCACACTGCTGTAAACACTATGAGGACACATATATTACAGTAAACAGTGTAAATTGGTTGTTTTTGCGTTATTTTGAGCAAATTTGTACTTCCGGTTTGAAACGAATTTTTGAAGCTGCGTCACGGTCATGAGAACGTCTGTGCCAGAGTGTCCCGTATTACGTCTCTGAGTGTGCTGCATTCATTCATGAGTAAGACTTGGTTCAAACCAATCAGCGCGCTCCATTATGTATGCGCTGCAACTTCATTAATATGCATGCTAGCTTTCTTAGACTGTACCTGAAACAGTGTTCAGACGGCAGAGAGACGACACGTCGTGTTGCCAAAAGTTGTGGGAAAAGAATAAGAATAGTTTGGAGATACGGGTCGCCAGTGTTGCCTTCATCATGTGAAGGTTATGTTTCATTTTCTCTCTATGAGACGCTGCTGGACTCAAGCGTGGATCCGTGTACGTTTGGAACATTTTTTACTCGAGAGCATTTCTCATCAATGGTGAGAGCCGGATATGCTGCTCGTCTCCTCTTAATAAAGATGCAGCTCCAGTATGTGTTGAATATTCTTGTCTACAGATTCGGTCTGTGTGTGTGATCAGCGCCCTTCCTTTGTTCATTCAGATGGCAAAGTTATAGTTGGTATGGTCAGCAGTACTCTTTCACTGATTGCAGACAGACCTTAGTCTGTCTGATTTCTAAGTTACTCAATTTACAGGACGCTAATATCACCACAATATTGAAAGATCCGCTGTAAATGCTGCTCTCTGTGTGTAAACACGTGAACACTGTCAGCAAACTATTGCCGACCGTCGTGTTTAATTTTGTGTCATGTTGTGTCATGGCCCTTTAACATCTTCAATAATGACAACAGCGGGGTTTACCATGTGTTTAAGGCATGTACACAGACTCACATTATGCCATATTCATGTACTGAACTCTTCTTATTCTTATGTTTCTTTTGTAAATGCATGAATCATGTTAACTTGTGCTGAGTTCATTGAACTCTTAATTGTAAAGCAACGGTGTAAACTTTGATAACTAGTACAACAAACTTAATTAAGTTCATTGAACTCATCATTTTAAGTCAACTGTGCTACACTTCTTAGTTAGCTATATTGAGTAGATTTAACTCATCATTTTGAGGCAGCTAGGTAACGTTTTCAGGTTTTGCTTTGAGTTTATTTGAGTTGAGAAATGTTGAGTTGAGTTGACTAATCTTTTGTTCATTTAACTTTATAATGTTTCAACTTCTTCAAGCAATCAAATGGATTAAGTTGACTTAAAAATGAGTTCACTCAACAGTTTTACACTATGAAGTTGAGTGTACTTACATTTGTAAGTCAATGTGCACTACTTGAAGAAGTTGATACAACACAAAAAATAAGCAAAATAAGTTGAAACAACAAAATCACTCAAGTTATTATAACTCACATCTATAATTACAGTAAACTCAAGATCTTAATGCAGCCGAGAAACTCACTGTTTAAAGACAAAACAACAAGTCATTTTTAACAGTGTAGGTACATCCTGATACACACTCATCTGCTCTCTGAGAAACACTCAGTCTAATGATGTGTGTGTGTGTGTGTGTGTGTGTGTGTGTGTGCATTGGTGTGTTTAAGCAGAAATCTACAGACATACAAACTCACCCTGTATTGCTGTGCAAACCTGACTGTGCTGAACACACACACACACACACACACACACACACACACAGACACACACACACAGACACACACACACAGACACACACACAGGTATAAACGAGTGATGAGCTGAATCTGCTCTGTGTTGTTCAGTTTAGCTGAACTCCAGCTGTGATCAAACATTGATGATTCAGGAGCTCCAGAACAACAGCAGTTCAGGAGCACACACACACACACACACACACACACACACACACACACACACACACACAGGTGGAGGAAATGAACACACGCACACATGCAAACACACACATACATTACATGTGGAATATGCAGAGTAACATGCACTGTGGATGCAATGTGTGTAGAGTTTAGTACAGTGTGTAGTATGCAGTGTGTGTGTGTGTGTGTGTGTGTGTGTGTGTGTAGTTTATTGTGTAGTTTGTAGTGTAGTATAATATATTGTGTAGACACACACACACACACACACACACGTCTCTCTCCACAGACTCCAGTGGGATCAACACAAGCTGTTAATTAAAGCAAAGTGCAAATCCACACACTCCTCTGCTCTCTAACAGGAGACTTCCTTAACAAGGAGTGTGTGTGTCACTGTGTGTGTGTGTGTGTGTGTGTGTGTGTGTGTGTGTGTGTGTGTGTGTGTGTGTGTAAACTTGTTACTCATTGTTAACAGTAGACTAAACAGATTACAGATTTGCTCTTTAACAGTCCTTCATTACGAGCCACTGAAACAGAGAATGTGTTCAACTAACATGTGTGTGTGTGTGTGTGTGTGTGTGTGTGTGTGTGTGTGTGTGTGTAAACTTGTTACTCATTGTTAACAGTAGACTAAACAGATTACAGATTTGCTCTTTAACAGTCCTTCATTACGAGCCACTGAAACAGAGAATGTGTTCAACTAACATGTGTGTGTGTGTGTGTGTGTGTGTGTGTGTGTGTGTGTGTGTGTGTGTGTGTGTGCGTGTATGTGTGTACCAAATACTTACACAAGAAATGTAAAATTTGGGCCTTGAGGCATCTGATGAATGAATGAGTGACTGAATGAATAAATGAATGAGTGAGTGAATGGGTGATTGAGTGAGTGAGTGACTGACTGAATAAACGAGTGATTGAATAAGTGACTGCATGAATAAATGAATGAATGAATGGGTGAGTAAGTGAATGAATGAATGAGTGAGTGAGTGAATGAATGAATGAATGAATGAATGAATGAATGAATGAATGAATGAATGAATGAATGAATGAATGAATGAATGAAAATGAGTAGTTGGATTTATGGATTGATCGATGGCTGAGTAAATAAATTAGTTAAATGAATGGATGAAAGGATGAATGAAAGAGTGAGTGAGTGAATTAATTAGTTGATGAATGGATGAATAAAAGAATTAATGAGTAGGTTTGCTTATGGATGGAAGATTTAATGAATGGACAAATAGATGGATGAATGAATGAATGAATTGATTAATTGAAAAATTTGTGATTTAAAGAATAATTTTAATTATTAGCAAATGAATGAATGATTTAGTGAATAAAAGAGTCATTCAATAAACTAGTGAGTGAATGAGTGATGAGTGAATGAAAGATTAGATAAATAAACATGTGACAGAGCGAGTGTGAGTGAGTGAGTGAGTGAGTGAGTGAGTGAGTGAGTCAGTCAGTCAATGAATGAATGAATGAATGAATGAATGAATTATGGTTTTCAAACAGTCAGAAGCTGAAGTGTGATGCTGTAGTAGAGCTTTACTGAGGTTTAGGCTAAACCAGAACCTCATCGCGCACACACACACACACACACACACACACGCACGCACGCACGCACGCACGCACGCACGCACGCACGCACGCACACACACACGCACACACGCACACACACACGGCTCCTGCTGTAAATGCCAAGTGTTTGCTGTAATTGCTCTGACCTTTCCATCGCCTCGGTGTGGGCAAACATGGCATGTGACGACCTGCAGCAGGAAGTGACACGTCTCCATCCAGGATGTCATGAGCATGTCTCTCTTTGTGTGTGTGTACGCTGGTCAGTTCTCGGTCTCCATGGTGACGGTGTAGCGTGACCCGTGTATTGTTTGATGAACTGAATAACTGAGCGTTACAGCGGGGCGTCGGTCTGTCTGTCTGTGATCTCATGAATATTCATCAGCATGGTGATCAGAGAGCTGCTGGATATCTGCATATTAATGAGCTGTTTGAGTGTAAACACGCTGACAGGTATTCCACACTTCTGGAGCTCACGCAGTAAACAAGAGCTGAGGATGAGACGCAGGCTGAGCACAGAACCATGAATCAACAACACCCTTAACCTGCTCTGACATCACTCACTCACTCATATATTCATTCATTAACTCACTCATTCATATATTCACTCCTTCATTCACTCACTCATTCATATATTCACTCCTTCATTCATTCACTCATTCATATATTCACTCATTCATATATTTATTCATTCATTCATTCACTCACTCATTCATATATTCCCTCCTTCATTCACTCACTCATTCATATATTCACTCCTTCATTCATTCACTCATTCATATATTCACTCATTCATATATTTATTCATTCATTCATTCACTCACTCATTCATATATTCCCTCCTTCATTCACTCACTCATTCATATATTCACTCCTTCATTCACTCACTCATTCATATATTCACTCCTTCATTCACTCACTCATTTATATATTCATTCATTCATTCACTCACTCATTCATATATTCACTCGTTCATTCATATATTCACTCCTTCATTCACTCACTCATTCATATATTCATTCATTCACTCATTCATGTATTTCTCCACTCACTCACATATTCATTCACTCACTTATTACTATATTCATTAACTCATTCTTGTGTTTATTCCTTCACTCACTCACATATCAATTTATTCATTCGTTTATTCATTCGTTTATTCATTCATTCATTCATTCACTCACTCACTCACTAATTCATTTATTCATTACTCACTCACTTTCATTCATTAATTTTTTATATGTGTATATGGAAAACAGGCATTATTTAACACACACACACACACACACACACACATTTTAACACACATGCCAAGTGTCCTGGAAGTTCTGGGAATCTCCCTCATAAGCATACTGACTCCCTAATCAAAGGGTTAAACGTGCGTTCAAATTATTCAGCTACTATTCAGCGAACCACTAGAATGAAGCCTGCGCACCACCACAGTTTGAGAACCACTGATCTAGATGATTCTGCATTCTAGATGATTCAGTGATTCAATATTCTAGATCATTCAGTGATTCAATATTCTAGATCATTCAGTGATTCAATGTTCTAGACCATTCAGTGATTTAATGTTCTAGATGATTCAGTGATTCAATGGTCTAGATGATTCAGTGATTCAGTGTTCTAGATGACTCAGTGATCTAGATGATTCAGTGATTCAATGTTCTAGATTATTCAGTGATTCAGTGTTCTAAATGATTCAGTGATCTAGATGATTTAGTGATTCAGTGTTCTAGATGATGCAGTAATTTAATGTTCTAGATGATTTAGTGATTCAGTGTTCTAGATAATTCAGTGATTCAATATTCTATATGATTCAGTTTTCTAGAAGATTTGGTGATTCAATGTCAAAGCTGATTCAGTGATTCAGTGTCCTTGATGATTCAGTGATTTAATGTTCTAGATGATTCAGTGTTCTAGATGACTCAGCGATTCAGTTTTCTAGAAGTTTCAGTGATTTAATAATCTAGATAATTCAGTGTTCTAGAAGATTCAGTGATTCAATATTCTAGTTGATTCAATGATTCAGTGTTCTAGATGATTTAGTTCATGACCTTGAGGTTCAGTGTGTGATGATTCAGTCTCTCTCTCTCTCTCTCTCTCTCTCATCTCCTTGTCCTGCATGAGAATATGAGAGGTGTCCGTTGCTGGACTGCTCAGAGATGTTTGTCTGTTCGCTGCTGTTCTTCAGGGATGTTTGACTGCACTGACAGGTGAAGTTCTGATCTACCTGCACATCAGCTTATTCCCACACATCAGTGAGCTCTGAGACTCCTCTGTGGTCCACATCTGAAGTGTGCCGCATGCAGGAATACAACAGATCTGGGTCAGCTGAGCGTGCCGAGTCAACTCCTTCTGTACTGGGCCAGCTTTCTGCTTCTGGATCAGAAACTGAGAGAGGCGGCACCCACTGCAGAACCCACTGCAGAACCCATTGCAGAACCCACTGGACGGTGTGCTATGGGTCGAGTTCGTCCTAAAGTTTTGCTCCATTCAAGCTTATTTGTGCAGTGCTTTTACCAGTACTCATGATCCAAAACAAATAGTCCACATCACAGTCAATATCAGTAGGAGATCATGTGCTACCTGACTAAAAATACAAGTTTTAAGAACACAAGTAATATCTGCTCTTCTAGTGAATGGTTTGGTGTCAGAAGTGTCTCTATGAAAGGCGAAGGCCTCTAGATTTTGCTGATTTCAGCTCAATAAATCTGATCATGTCTTGATGTTGACTGATTTGATGAGGACAGTGCGCTCTGACTCTGCTCAGACTAAAGTGTCATCACTGAACAGATCAGCAGATGATCCAGCAGAGAAATCCACCTTCAACACTTTATGATCAACTAGAAGTCCAGTAATGTTCTGCTGCTCTACAACTGATCCACCACGAGACTTCTGTCAGGTAGTGTACAGACACACAGCTGTTAACCTGCTGTATATATAGTGCACTGTCCCACAGGTGATGTCTAAGTGTATGATAAGTGTTCAGTGAAGTGTGTTGCTTAATATTGAGTGCAATAATGAAAATACACACGCTCACTGCTACACACTTTCACCAAACTCAAAACAACACACACACACCGACTAATGAAAAACCAGTACAGAGCTGCTGGAGATGAGGGATGTCTGTAGAGAAACACACACACACACACATACACACACACACACACATGGCTGCAGAACTCATTCTCTGGAGGACGCTCAGGAATAATCCCTAATCTGGTTTGGTTGATCCGCTCTAATCTGTGATAACTTTAATCTGTATCAGCACAGGACATCTCCTCTTCACATCTCTCCACTTCCCAGCCGACTGGCAGGAGGTCTAATCCCGGACGCTCGGAGATCAGCAGCAGTTATTTATTTATAAAGAGCGTTTAGGAGCGGCGCAGGACTGAGGAAACGCTGAACAAGAACACAAACTACACACAGAGAAGGAGGAGGAGGAGGATGGAGAACGATGAAGAGCTGAAATAAAGGCCAGAGCAATAACACATCAATATTGAGCAGGTACAGATATATCTGCATCGACAGAGCCACAGGTCACGCGGCAGCAATACATCAACACTACAACACACACTCTCTGACTCCTTTCTACTGCAAATAGATCACAATTCTTAAATCAAGAAGCATTTCCTGAACATGGAACAAATCCACTCAGCGGCCACTTTATTAGGTACACCTCAGTAGTACCGGGTTGGACCGCTTTTGTCTTCAGATCTGCCTTAATCCTTGGTGTCAGAGATTCAGCAAGCTGCTGGAAATATTCCTCAGAGATTTTGCTCCATATTGTCATGATAGCATCACACAGTTGCTGCAGATTTGTCGGCTGCACATCCATGATGCCAATCTCCCGTTCCATACCCTGCTGAAAAATCCAGCCTAAACCAGCCTAGGCTGGTTAGCTGGTTTTAGCTGGTCGACCAGGCTGGTTTTAGAGGGGTTTTGGCCACTTCCAAGCTGGGTTCCAGCCATCTCCAGCCTGGTCTTAGCTGGTCAGGCTGAGAGGTGACCAGCTAAAACCAGCTTGACCAGCCTAGCCAAGCTGGGAGTCCAGCCAAAACCAGCTATATCCAGCTTAAACCAGGATGGTCAAGCTGGTTTTAGCTGGATTTGGCTGGTCATTTTCCAGCCTGACCAACTAGGACCAGGCTGGAAATGGCTGGAAACCAGCCTGGAAATGGCCAAAACCCCTCTAAAACCAGCCTGGTCGACCAGATAAAACCAGCCAACCAGCCTAGGCTGGTTTAAGCTGGATTTTTCAGCAGGGTATGAAGGTAAAGCAGTAGCTGATGTACACTCACAGCTCTGATGTGAAACGCTGAATCTCTGGATTTGCACACGCAGACATTAATCAACACACTCCTGTACTGAATATGGAGCTGCAGATTGATAGTTGCGTGTTTGTAAAATGCCATTCACACATACAACCTGACAGACACGCACGTGTGCGGCAAATTTGATAGCAACTTTGCTGTATAACCACAGGTCGGCACTCACAGCCTCCAGATCTGATAGTTCAACTGCACGTCTCTGGCGCTCGGACTTTAGCTGCTATAGGTTTTGTGCCATCTCTGTAGCAGAACTCATTCATGCACTCGCAGATGCAGAGGCACGGGGCGGGGCAGGGGGAAAGCTGCTTCATTGGCTGATGCCTGTGGAAGCATATGAGGATCATAATTCATCTTGAAATGTAATTCACAAAACGATATGTGAAAGGGCAGTGTGTTTCTGTATTTTAGTTAGCACTTATCAGGACAGATGTGCACATAGGTGCCTTAGCGCATGTGTACTGCATGCTTATGACAAGAGCTGTTGCGTATTTCTGCTTTGTATGTGTACCGAAGGTCAGCTAGTGTGTGCTGTGCAGGTAAACCTCACTCCTCTGACCTCTAAAGGTGCTCTAGTGACAGACACTAGAGGCCATGGTCTTTAGCCTCCTTGTTAGAGCAACTCACTCCAATGCGGAAGGTCGCCAGTTTGAAACCAGCTCGGAGCGGGTTGGGTGGCGTAGAGCCGGCAGGATTACATTGGTGCCGTGACCCGGATGGGAGTGAGGTTTAGGGGGGTGAGTGTAACGGAGGCCAGCTAGTGTGTGCTGTGCAGGTAAACCTCACTCCTCTGACCTCTAAAGGTGCTCTAGCGACAGACACTAGAGGTCATGGTCTTTAACCTCCTTGGTAGAGCACCCGACTCCCATGCGGAAGGTCGCCGGTTCGAAACCAGCTCGCAGCGGGTTGGGTGGCGTTGGACCGGTGGGGTTACATATGTACCGTATAGTTGGAGCTATACGCTTATTTCACACGGCCGCCATTTTAAAGAACCAAACCAAGGCTGCAGTGCGGTACCTGGAAGTATAGGACCAGCACTGTAAACATTGCAGGAACATGCTGTGCACTACACACTTCCTGCTGCTGCAGAGATTTCAAACTGCAAAGATGGTGTAAACATGGCTTTAATATCATTCAGTTCAGTTTAATTTAGACGATTAAAAGCAGATTAGGCATCAAACGACATCACAATCTCTGTAAGAGTAATACGCTCAAGTGTCCTCTATGGCTTCAGCTCATGGCAGCAGGTAAACACTGTGAGGACGCTTCCCTGCTTCAGCTTATGTAACCCGGTGAGCAGTAAAACACTGCAGTCCTCTGCAGCACACCCTCGTGCTGTCTGTAATAGTGTTGTCCCGCTACTGAAGTTTTAAAATCATCCATTTCCTGCTAACATTGAAGCGCCGCTGAGCGCGGAGGACTCGACTGATCTTCACGGCTGCTTCATGCGTCAGTCTCCGTGTATCTGTGTTTGCACTCAGTACTGCTCTCCACCCAGTCCAAACACAGATACACAGAGACTGGAGCACGAAGCAGCCGTGAAGATCAGTCATGTCAGCAGATCGCTCGGTTCATCTGTGTTTTGTGCTCGGTAAACAGCGGTGGGTGAACTGATGACCTTCTCGGCCAATCACAGTCATTTCTGTTGAGCACTGGTGAACACAATGGCAAATCAGCGCTGTTTTAGTGAAGCCATCAACATTTGCTTAAATGTTCACAGGAAGTTGACGGTTTTTCTTTTAATTCAGTATCGTGACGAGTCTAATATAGTGAAGGAATCAGTTTATTAACTCCAGTTTGATTAATGGCATCTGAAACATGTGTTTGGGAAAGAGAACGTTAGCTAACTAGTGCCATTTCCCTTAACTTAGCTGAAAATCAGCTCTCATATCCCTTTTTATTTTCAGCATTCATTCAGAACAGACCTTCGGCTCACCCGGTAGGAGGTGGAATTATAAATTTATGTCACTTTCTCTTCGCTGATAAGACATACAGCCAGCTACACAACGTTCATATGTAACTCCCAACGATACTTCCGGGTTTCTTCCCACCGCAGCCTCGATTTCACTTCTAAAAATGGCGTCCGCGTGAAATCAGTCTATATTATACCTGTAGTGAATCAGTCTGGCCTCTAACCATATACTGGAATCTTCTAGAAATAGTCTTTTCTGCTTTGCGCTAGTTGCGTTTTGGTTCTGTCGATGTAATTCGCAGATGATCCCTAAAACTGCATGCTTGAATGTCCGGCCAATGTCAAACCTAAACCCAACTTTACTGAGCTAGGAGGTGACTGGGTTTCTGAAGTATTTCCCAGTTCACGTTTGAGGGCTTGTGCAGCTTCACGAAGCAGCTGAGGAACAGACTTCGCCATGTTTATGTTGACATCTGTCCCAAATAGTCCTCGCTACAGCCGCGACGACGAATCTAATACCTGCAGCTCGCGCCGATGGAGACAGAGCAATCAGAGGGTCAGTGCATTCAGTTTCATTTCAGCTTAGTCCCTTTACTAATCTGGTGTCTCTACAGCGGAATGAACCGCCAACTATTCCAGCACATGTTTTACACAGCGGATGCCCTTCCAGCTGCAACCCAGTACTGAGAAACACCCATACACATGTGAATGTGTTTTATAATAAGCTTGAGTGAGGATAAAATAAAGTATACACACAAACACACACACACAGCTGTAAACACATGACATATGAGGAGCAGATCTGAATCTGCTGGCTGCTGGAACACAGGCTGATGGATAAGATTGACTAATTCACATGCTGGTGGTAAAACGACAACACTGAGTGAGGAAAACACTCTAACATTAAACAGCGGAGCCATGTGTGTATCCTCATGGAGAAACACTTCACACCACCACTCACGACATCAGCAGTGCCATCAGGACCACTGGCTCTCTGATAATCAAACACGCTCACCAGATAAACCAGTGAACACATGTCTGTGTAGTGCGGATTATATGGTCATGTTTAAAGAGCTCCAGTTCTGGCCTTTGTGTCCTCAGAATGTGTGTGTGCAGCTATAGCTCACTATATCCTTCAGATCATTGATTACAGCCCGCTGGAAATGTCAGAGTGTGGGTCACAGGGAACTGTAGCTGTTTTGCACCCGTGCCTTTAAATGCAAATGAGCTGGTTCAGCCACACCCACTCTCAGGATATTTTCTTCAGAAAAGAATAATCAGGGTCAGAGATCAGGATAAACACAGAACAATGACACACACACACACACACACACACACACACACACACACACACACACACACACACACACACACACACATACACACACAATAAATAAAAAAGTAAATAACCTTTACTTAAACAGGGAAGGGTGCTTTAGGGCGGGACTATCAGGGTTTTAGGGCGGAACTATTAGTGCTTTAGGGCGGGACTATCAATGCTTTAGGGCGGGAATATTATTGCTTTAAGGCGGGACTATTAGAGCTGTAGGGCGGGACTATTAGAGCAGTAGGGTGGGACTATTAGTGCTTTAGGGCGGGACTATTAGAGCTGTAGGGTGGGACTGTTAGTGCTATAGGGTGGGACTAGTAGTGCTTTAGGGCGGGACTATTAGTGCTATAAGGCGGGAATATTAGTGCTTTAGGGCGGGACTATTAGTGCTTTAGGGTGGGACTATTAGTGCTTTAGGGCGGGACTATTAGTGCTTTAGGGCGGGACTATTAGTGCTATAAGGCGGGACTATAAGTGCTTTAGGGCGGGACTATTAGTGCTTTAGGGCGGGACTATTAGTGCTATAAGGCGGGACTATTAGTGCTTTAGGGCGGGACTATTAGTACTTTAGGGTGGGACTATTAGTGCTATAGGGTGGGACTATCAGTACTTGAGGGCGGGACTATTAGTGCTTTAGGGCGGGACTATCAATGCTTTAGGGTGGGACTATTAGTGCTTGAGGGCTGGACTATTAGTGCCATAGGGCGTGACTATTAGTGCTTTAGGGCGGGACTATCAATGCTTTAGGGCGGGACTATTAGTGCCATAGGGTGTGACTATTACTGCTTTAGGGCGGGACTATCAATGCTTTATTGCGGGACTATTAGTGCTTTAGGGCGGTACTATTAGTGTTTTAAGGCGGGACTATCAATGCTTTATTGCGGGACTATTAGTGCTTTAGGGCGGGACTATTAGTGCTTTAGGGTGGGACTATCAATGCTTTATTGCGGGACTATTAGTGCTTTAGGGCAGGACTATTAGTGTTTTAGGGCGTGACTATCAATGCTTTATTGCGGGACTATTAGTGCTTTAGGGCGTGACTATTAGTGCTTTAGGGTGGGACTATCAATGCTTTATTGCGGGACTATTAGTGCTTTAGGGCGGGACTATTAGTGTTTTAGGGCGTGACTATCAATGCTTTATTACGGGACTATTAGTGCTATAGGGCGGGACTATTAGTGCTTTAGGGCAGGACTATCAATGCTTTATTATGGGACTATTAGTGCTATAGGGCGGGACTATTAGTGCTTTAGGGCGGGACTATCAATCCTTTAGGGTGGGACTATTAGTGCTTTAGGGCGGGACTACCAAAGCTTTAGGGTGGGACTATCAGGGCTTTAGGGCGGGACTATTTGTGCTTTAGAGGGGTCTATCAGGGTTTTACAGCAGGACATTCCTTTAGGACGGTACTATCAGCCCTTTAGGACGGGACTATGCCTGCTTTAGGGCGGGTATATCGGTCCATCAGGACAGGATTATTAGCCCTTTTCGGTGGGTCTACCAGAGATTTAAGGCGGGTCTATCAGTCCTTTAGGGTGGATCTATTAGTCCTTTAGGATAGTACTATTAGTGCTTTAGGGCGGGACTATAGGACAGGTCTATCAGTGCTTTAGAGTGGGTCTATCAGGGTTTTAGGGCAGGACAATCTCTCCTTTAGGGCAGGACTATCATTCCTTTAAGGCGGGACTATCAGTCCTTTAGGTTGGGACTATCATTCCTTTAGGGTGGGGCTATCAATCATTTAGGGTGGGGCTATCAGTCCTTTAGGGCAGGGCTATCAGTCCTTTAGGGCGGGGCTATCAGTCCTTTAGGGAGGGTGTATCAGTCCTTTAGGGCGGGGCTATCAGTCCTTTAGGGTGGGGCTATCAGTCCTTTAGAGTGGGGCTATCAGTCCTTCAGGGAGGGGCTATCAGTCCTTTAGGGAGAGTGTATCAGTCCTTTAGGGAGGGTGTATCAGTCCTTTGGGGCGGGGCTATCAGCCGTTTGACAGCTTCATTACACAAAAATGTTTCTTTGCATGTTTAAAAGCATCAGACAGTCGGAGTGTAAAGGAATGTTCTATCAGTGTGTGTCATGAACTGCTCCATGTTCTGTGGGATGTGTGTGTGACGCCTCTCGCAAATCAAGCCATTCTTCACAAACAGGCCAATACTCATGGCCAGTGCTGTTAATGTAACGCTTCAGACACACTGTAGACCAGCAGGAGACAGAGTATGAGGAGATCACACACACACACACACACACAGGCTAATACAGAACACACTCTTTACCAGAGAAACCTCAATCAGGAGTATGCAGATCTCACTGCCACATCACATGCTCCAAACACTTGTAGATCTACACACTTATATGTATATACACACACCTCACACTCCCCTTTACACACACACACGCACACACACACACACACACACACACACACACACACACGCACACACATCATGTCCTTATAACCCACTTTAATAGAGCACAACTAGGTCAAAGCCATGTCATTATTCAATTTCCTGCCTTTTTAAACCACTCAAACCAGTGCACACACACACACACACACACACACACACACACTTCACACAATTCTCCACACACACCATCTTCCTCTCACACACACACACACACACACTCCTCATCAGCACTAGCGCTGGTCTGCAGTGATCTCGAGCTCTCTATATGTGTATTTCTGCTCTCCATACCATCAAACACCTCCAGCACCCCCCCCCCCCCCACACACACACACACACCAGCCTGCTCCTGTCCCTCATCTACTGTTGAATATGCACACACACACTGCCACAATATCAGCTTTTACTGTCATTAGGTGGATATAACATGCTGTGATGTAGAATAAACTACCGCACACACACACACACACACACACACACATCTCTGGTTGCCATAGTAACATCCTCCCGAGGCATGCTGGGTAGAGATAGGTAATCCATCAGCAGTGTCCTGGCAGAGGGAAACATCCCCACACACACACACACACACACACACACACACACACACACACCAGCACCATCAATTACCACACAGATCTCCCTTCAGGGGCATCATGGGTAAATACACCTGCCCCGGGCGCAGTTCAGCCTCCTTCATAAACCTGCACCATGACCTTTGACCTCTACAGCAGGTTTACGCGTGTTCAGAGCGTAACACACCACAGCGCCGGCATTCAGCAGCAGTAAACACACAGACTCAAGAAGAAGAGGAGGAGGAGGAGGAGGAGGAGAGGTAGAGGAGGAGTGAAGGTCTCGTGAGCAGCTAATTAAAGCCCCCAGACGTCAGCAAAACCACAGTCCAGAGTCTGACGGCGCAGAGGAGAGCAGACACAAGGAGATCAGGACTTACCTTCAACTGCGTACTCTTCTGCTGCGGACACACACACACAACACAGAGAGAGAGAGAGAGAGAGAGAGACAGGCTGTTAGTGCAGGATATACACACACTTCAGGAAAACACACATTTCTGGAAACACACACTTCTGGATACACACACCAGCTCTTCCCAATGAGAGAAATGAGCGCAGTGTTTGAAGTGAAGTGGAATGATCAGTCCAGCAGTGTGTGTTACTCTGTCCTTCAGTCTGCTTCTGCTGCTGTGACCCAATCACCACTCCAACAACCTCACACACACACACACACACACACACACACACACACACACACACACACACACACACACACACACACACACACACACAGAAGAGCTGAAGACCATATCAGAGAGAGGAGTTCATGTTAGTCCTGCCTTCTGAATGGGTCACACACTGCACACACACACACACACACACATTCATCAGTGTCTCGTTGTGATATTGACCTGAGAGACGTTTAGCAGCTCGCCTGAATTAGGTTAATTACTGCAAAACCGTTGGCAAGAAACTGCAGCAGGCAGGATCATCCAGCTGGACACACACACACACACACACACACACTTGTATGTTTAATACTGAAATGGTGTCCTACACTGAGTGTTCCTGTACTGCGGTTTGTTCCTCCAGTGTGCAGCAGCTACTGTGTGTGTGTTCATCTCTCTGCTCTTCTGTGATTGGCTGAGTGCAATAATCAGAAAACTGATTTCTGTCCAATTAAATCAGGTGTAACAGTGGTATTAGAGATAGGTCAACAATCGTTACACAGGCATAGAGAAATCCGATCAGACCACCTCGAGACACACACACACACACACACACACACACATACACACACACACACACACACACACACACACACACACACACACTTTATAAACGCAGAAACATCAGCAGTGTGAATTATTAAACTGAAGCACTGAACTGAACTGAATCAAACTGAACAGAATCAGCACTAAACTGAAGTGAATCAGCACTGAACTGAACTGAATCAGAACTGAACTGAATCAGAAACAAATTGAACAGAATCAGAACTGAACTGAATCAGCTCCAAACTGAATTAGCAGCAAACTGATCTGAATCAACACTAAACTAAACTGAATCAGCACAAAACCGCACTGAATCAAGTCTGAAGTAAATCAGCACTCAACTGAATCAACAATGAACTGAACTGAATCAGCACAAAACTGCACTGAATCAACACTGAACTAAATCAGCACTTAACTGAATCAACACTGAACTAAATTAGCACTGAACTGAATCAACACTGAACTGAACAGAATCTGCACTGAACTGAACAGAATCAGCACTAAACTGAAGTGAATCAGCACTGAACTGTACTGAATCAGCATTAAACTGAATCAGCAGCAAATTGAACTAAATCAGAACTAAACTAAATCAGCAACTAACTGAATCAGCAGCAAACTAAACTGAATCATCACTGAACTGAAACAGCACCTGATTAAATCACCACGAAAGTGAACTGAAGCAACACTAAACTGAATCAGCACTCAACTAAATCAGCAAAGAACTGAATGGAATCAATACTTAAATAAACTAAATCAGCAATGAACTGAATCAGCAGCAAAATAACCTGAATCAACACGAAACTTAATCAGCAACGAACTGAACCAGAACTGAACTGAATCAACACTGAACTGAACTAACACTAAACTGAACAGAATCAGCACAGAACTGAACCGAATCAGCACTGAACTGAACAGAATCACCACTGAACTGAATCAGCAGCTAACTGAATCAGCAGCAAACTAAACTGAATCAACACTAAACTGAATCAGCACCTAATTAAATCAGCACAAAAGTGAACTGAAACAACACTAAACTGAGTCAGCACTGAACTAAATCAGCACAGAACTGAATGGAATCAGTACTTAAATAAACTAAATCAGCAATGAACTGAATCAGCAGCAAAATGAACTGAATTAACACGAAACTTAATCAGCAACGAACTGAACTTAACTAACACTAGACTGAATCAGCAATAAACTGAATCAGCACTGAACTGAATCAACACTGAATTGAACTAACACTAAACTGAACAGAATCAGCACTGAACTGAACAGAATCACCACTGAACTGAATCAGCAGCAAATTGAACTGAATCAGAACTGAACTAAATCAGCAGCTAACTGAATCAGCAGCAAACTAAACTGAATCAACACGAAACTTAATCAGCAACGAACTGAACTGAACCAGCACCGAACTGAATCAACACTGGACTGAATCAGTAATGAACTGAATCAGCACTGAACTGAATCATCACTGCAACTAACTGAATCAGAAGTGAACTGGCCTGAATCAGCAATGAACTGAAATGAACCAACACTGAACTGAATCACTGAACCAATCTAATCTGAATACTGACCGTTTTTAGAGTGGCTTTAGAGCAGTACTGGAATCAGCACTGAACCAAACTGAATCAGCCATAAACTGATTCTGCACCAAACTAGACTAAACTGAATCAACACTAACCTAAATCAGCACTGAACTAAACTGAATTGAATCAACAGTGAACTAATTCAGCACTGAACAAAACTAATTCAACACTGAAGTCATTCAGCACTGAACTAAACTAAAATAAATCAACACTGAGCTGGATCAACACTGAACTGAATTAACAGTGAACTGAACAGAATCAGCACAGAACTGAACAAAATCAGCACTGAAAAGAATCAGCACTGAACTGAACTGAATCAGGACAGAACTAAACTGAACTAAATCAGCACCGAACTGAATTAACGCTGAACTGAATCAGCACTGAACTAAACAGAATCAGCACTGAACTGATTCAGCACTGGACTGAATTAACACTGAACTGAATCAGCAATAAACTTGAACATCGCCGAACTGAACTGAATCAGCACCAAACTGAATTAACACTGAACTGAATCAGCACTGAACTGAACTGAATCAGCACCAAACTGAATCAACACTGAACTGAATCAGCACTGAACTGAACTGAATCAGCACCAAACTGAATCAACACTGAACTGAATCAGCACTGAACTGAACTGAATCAGCACCAAACTGAATCAACACTGGACTGAATCAGCACTGAACTGAATAAACACTAAACTAAATCAGCACTGAATTGAATTAACACTGAGCTGAACAGATTAAGCACTGAACTGAACTGAATCAGCACTGAACAGAATCAGCAACAAATTGAACTGAATCAGCACTGGACTGACCTAAATCAGCACTAAACTGACCTGCAGTGTGTAAGAGCTGCTTTAGAATCTGCATGTGCGTGATGTGTGCAGTGTGTATCAGTGATTGTGTGGGATTCTCCTCATCATGTCGGTGCAGCATGAACATGAACTGATGGAGTTCAGGCCTTCTAAGCTGTAGTGATGGACTAGACTATAAGTGATGTTGTGTTTTATCTGTAGTGTAACACACACACACACACACACACACACACACACACACACACACACACACACACACACACACACGATCCTTCATGTAATGATCAGACGTTTGTGATAAAGCTCTGAGACTGTAACGAGCTCTTAATGAGATGTTTAATTAAGTGTGTTTAGCACATACAGCATCCGCTGAACACACACACACACACACACACACACACACACACACACACACACACACACACACACACACACAGCACATGCGAGCGTAAATAAGCTGAAAGTCTCTAAATATTCAGTCCTCAGAGCATTCGCAGAGGAGAAACACACTGGTGAATTATTCATGTTCATAAATCTGGCTGTCTCCCGAGGCCAGGCATTGTGTCTCCGCTATTAAGATTTCATGACGGAGGAGCGAGAGTTAGTGTTGGAGATCAGTGCGCTTCACCACTGGATACAAACACCACCACAATAGATCACGACCACTAGAAACCAGCATAAGACTACACAGACCAGTATAAACCAGTGTCGTAGATCCAGCAGGGTGTTCTCTGAGAATAAAGGCTGACAGGTTGATCAGCAGCCGGTGTGAAGCGCAGCACTGCTGTAGAGGACTGAAGGGGTTATTCTGAGAAAACAACCTGCTGGATGTGCTTTATCCTGATTATTACACACAAACTGGACAATAAACACAACAACTAAACTCTAAACACTGATCTGAGCTATTACAGTTCAATTTAATTAATTCTTTAATTAAACACTAAGCTGACAGAAACTAAACAGCTGATGGAGTATACACTAACCTAGGCATTACTCAGACAGATGGAGACAAACAGTCCAAAACTATACGATGACAGAGCAGCAGACACACATAGGAGTGTGTTTGTGTGTGTGTGTGTGTGTGTGGTGGGGGGGGGGGGGACTGAAAACCACCCAGCTATACAGACAGTCCAGACAGCCTATAACAAGCTGTCTGTAAAAACACACACACACATACACACACACACACACACACACACAAACAAACATAGACACACAGCACCAAGCCAGTGACAGAGACAGCATCACACTCTCTCTCATTCACACACACACACACACACACACACACACACACACACACACACACACACACACACACACACACACACTCATACTTACATAAAGACAGCAAAAAACAAGCTAATTGCAGCATCACACTCTCTCATTCACACACATACAAACGCGTGCTCGCTCGCTCTGGAGCAATATTGTTAGACCGCCCGCTCCCGTTTAAATTACACCAGTTGTCGACCGCTCCCGTGCTTTATTCGGAAACTTCTCACGCTGCAAGAAATCTGGTCGGGTCTCACGGAGAAATGCAGACCTCTCCCTTGAGGTTCATTGTCTTTCATCACACACAGCACACACTCATGAAGCGCGAGTGAGACAGAGGAAATAAGGCATGCTCATAATTAAGACATCATCTTTAATCTGATGACTAGACCCACATGGAATCTGAGCGCGCAGAATTCCGCAGATTTCTGCAGATTTTTAGCCCATCATTAATTCTGTTTATTTAATTGAGTTAATATGTAATTCTGAATTTAATTAGATTTTATTCAGTAATTTAATACTTTTTATTTAATATATTAAGGTTTTAGTTATGATACTCCGCTAGATACTTCCAAAATAGAACTCCAGATACTCCAGAAATCTGCAGATTTTTACCAAAATTCTCAGCAGAAAAAGCAAAAAACATCCGCAGATTCCGTCTGGCCCTGCTGATGACTGACAGAGGTTTGTGATATAATGATAACAGCGGAGCAATGATTAAATGCAGATTATCTGTGAAGCGATCTATCTGAGGTAGCCTGATATTTTTATTTGACGGAAGAAAAAACATGATTGGACAAACAGCCGGTTTCTGCCGATGCTGGTTCTGAAGAGGATTCAGTCAGCGTCTTCACTCTGTAATCTACATTTGTCATTTCAGTGAAAAGTAGAGCAGGATTTAGTTTATTTTTTTCTAGTTTCTTCTGTTTGTCTATGCTGCTGAAAACACTGCAGGTGTGTGCAGATGCTCTGCTATGTTCTGTATGCTGTTCGCATGCTACAATAAATCAGCATTTTAAAATGCAACATATAATGCGTCACACAGAATAGACACCTCAATTATTTATTTACATTAAATCAGATTTGAATATTAATCTGACCAGTTAATCGTTAACATTCGGTTACGTTAATACTCAGAGGTTGTCGATTGGCAAAACTAACCAAAATGAGAATCCCTAGCTGACGGTGACTCTGAGCTGCCGGATGAGTGTGTGTTATTCAGCGCTGTTATCTGGGAATAACACACTTATAATGTCACGACCGACCAATCAGAATCCAGTGTGTAAAAATGTGAAATGAATTGTATAAATAAAAGTGTGTGTGTGTGTGTGTGTGTGTGTGTCCCTCTGCTTATGAGTGTGTCGTCAGAAGAGTGTGTGCTGATATTAGGGAGCATCTTAAAATACACACACAGCCCAAATATAATGAGGGCGCGCTTCATGACCTGCTGATGGCCACAAAACTCCCACAGTAAAGGTGAGGCCAGTGATAAATGAACACACACACACACACTCAGCCTGGAGGTGTTATATGTGTGTGTTCAGTGTCACGCTAGAGTCCGCACCAAAGTCACCTAACAGCGCTCTGATCACAGTGACCCAGAGCCGCTACAGGACCTGATTGAAGCCGGCCGAGTCCCCGCTGACCCACAGCTTAGCTCCATCCATCACTTCTCTCACACACACACACACTTCGTCATGCTTCGGTCACCGCTGATCAAACAGCAGAAACCTTCACCTGTCTGCACACACACACTACACACATACTATTAAACCACATCACAAACACACACACACACACACTAATTCAGTGCATAACACATACACGTTGCATGCATCCATGCACGTATACACACTATTATACAGACACACACACACACAAACAAGCACATACACATACTATAACACCACACACGCTGGATGCATCGATACATGTACACACACACACACACACACACTACTAAACCACATCACACATACACACTGCATTCAGTGACATCCATCTCCATTAGAGATACACACAGCACATCTGTATAGTAGTGATGAATGTGTATTATAGGGCGGCACGGCGGCGCAGTGGGCAGCACAATCGCCTCACAGGTCTCTGGTTTGAGTCTCGGCTGGGTCAGTTGGTGTTTCTGTGTGGAGTTTGCATGTTCTCCCCGTGTTGGCGTGGGTTTCCTCCGGGTGCTCCGGTTTCCCCCACAGTCCAAACACATGCGCTATAGGGGAACTGATCAATGTGTGAATGAGGGTGTATGGGTGTTTCCCAGTACTGGGTTGCAGCTGAAAGGTCATCCACTGTGTAAAACATATGCTGGAATAGTTGGTGGTTCATTCCACAGTGGCGACTCCTGATGAATTAAGAGACTAAGCTGAAGGGAAATGAGTGCATGAGTATTATAGATATCCTGTCCACACATCCGCTGAGTTCTGTTCTGTGTCTGAATCTGCCGTGCAGGACACACACACACCATAATCACACCCTAAACTCACACAACATCACCTCTAAACTGAGCTCTGCTGCTGCGGATGTTGATATTCAGCGCTCGTGTACATTCAGTCAGTCAGCAGACGCTTCTGTCCAGAGCAGCTTACAGTGGAGGAGACTTCACAGATTCAGCAACACACACAACAAACCGTGAGAAAGAGTGTGTGCTCAGACAAGTCAGTGCTAGAGTGATGGAGTTACTGAGAGAGAGAGATTCTACAGGTGGTTTGTTAAGCCCACTCACCTGTGAGAGGCACACTCAGTGTTTTGGGTTGGTGTGTGGTGAGGGCGGGGAGAGAAGAGGGCTCTGAGTGTTACTCATTGGGGTTCTGGTGCTCATGGTAAGTTGTGGATTGAAGGACAGCAGGGAATCTGCAGCGTGAGTGGGAATGGGAAGATCATTTAGCACTGGATGTTGGACTGATGAATGCATGAACACTGAGTGGCTGAATGATCCTCTCACACATGAAGCTTTGTTCAGGATCTATAATCTCGGAGGCAGGGCTGCTGATCTTCTTCAATGAGGGGAAAAGCACATGCACTGTTCATCAGAGTAAATAAAGGCTTTTATTGGGTGAACAGGTCCTGGAAGAGCCTCCAGAAGGACATCAGCAGTAAAGGCCTTTCATACTGTGTCTGAATCTGTATTCTGACTCCTGCAGTGACTCTGAACATAACTAAAACATTAAACAAATATCAATGAATCAATCGATGGCTAAACCATAGATATATACACTAGATATAGCATACAGACCCTGAGCATGCGTCAATGCTGCCGCCATATTGGTCAGGGCTCCCAGCACAGAAGTCATGCAGCAGCACTAGTGTGTAGATGCTGGACTTCAGAGCTGTGTACAGGTGTAGTGATGAGAGAACCAAGCACAAAGGCAGAACACTTCATAGGGGAGATTTCGTTTCTTATGATTTCGTATGTTCTGAACTTTTGTGCTCCGCGAGTGATGTTACTGATGATGATACAGTCTCTACTGCACTGACCATACGGCAAAGCAGCAGCAGCTCAACACACTCAACACTCGGCTAATGCTAGTGCTGTTGAATATAATCAGCAAGCACTGTTATGAAATATGACAACACGACGCTGCGCTGCCAGACACTGCTGCTATTGTCTGCTCAGTGAACGAGTCGTTCGTAACGGAGATTCATTCACTGACGAATCACTCCCTCTGTTAGCATTAGCAGTGGCAGCAGGAGAGGGGGGAGGGGTGTTCAGGACACGGATTAGACCAAATTTACCAGAGAGGGTGGATAATACATCTCCATGTCTGAACTAACACCAACTCTAGTGTAAATATCTATGTGACTAACCCAGTCTCTATAACTGATTCACTCTCTAAGACTGAACCATTCATTCATTTTCTATCGCCTTAGTCCCTGATTTATCAGGGTTCACCACAGCGGAATCAACCACCAACTCTTCCAGCTTATGTTTTGCAGCGGATGCCCTTCCAGCTGTAACCCAGTACTGGGAAACACCCATACACACTCATTCACACACACACACTCATACACTACAGCCAGGTTAGTTGATCAGTTCCCTTTTAGTGCATGTGCTTGGACTGTGGGGGAAACCCTCTCTCTTTTCTGAATCTCTCAGACTGAATCCCTCTGTCTGATAGAGTCTCCATCACTAAATTCCTCTGACTGAACCGTTCTGACTGAATCACTCTGTCTGAATCACTCTGTCTGAATCTCTCTGAATGAATTTCTCTGTCTGATATAGTCTCCACCCCTGAAATTCTCTGACTGAACCACTGTGACTGAATCACTCTGACTGAATCTCTCTGACTGAATCACTCTGACTGAATCTCTCTTTTCTAAATCTCTCTGACTGAATCTCTCTGACTGAATCACCCTGACTGAATCTCTCTTTTCTAAATCTCTCTGACTGAATCTCTCTGTCTGAATCTCTCTGACTGAATCTCTCTGTCTGAATCTATATGTCTGAATCTCTCTGACTGAATCATTCTCTTTTCCGAATCTCTCTGACTGAATCTCTCTGTCTGAATCTCTCTGACTGAATCTCTCTATCTGAATCTCTCTGACTGAATCTCTCTGTCTGAATCTCTCTGACTGAATCTCTCTGTCTGAATCTATATGTCTGAATCTCTCTGACTGAATCATTCTCTTTTCTGAATCTCTCTGACTGAATCTCTCTGTCTGAATCTCTCTGACTGAATCGCTGTCTGAATCTCTCTTTTTAAATCTCTCTCTGTCTGAATCTCTCTGTCTGAATCTCTCTGTCTGACGGAGTCTCCACCACTGAATCTCTCTGTGTGATTCTCTGTTCACAGTTTCCAGCTCTTCAGAGAAGACATGAGCGAGCCAGCGCTGACAGAATGACTCTCCTGATGTCCGGCTCCTCCACACGGCTGTTCTGCTCCTCAGATGAAGCGGATGATTCGATTTCCTCTCATCAGGCTATTTTAGCTCAGAGGAAAGATGAGTTCCTGCAATCATACAGAGATTGATCCTTACGCAACGCGCAAATCCAATCAGCAGCCTGCAGAGAGCCCAGAGCAGCGTCTGACGCGCTAGTGCTGAGAGCAGAGGACACACGGCTGGGGTCATCAGGTCTGAACGCACGCACACACACAGCTCATCCTCATGTCACACAGACATGCACACACATACACACAGAAGCAGCTCATTCTTGTCACACACACTGTAACAAACACACACACAAGCACACCAATGTGTGTGTGTGTGCGTGTGTAATTATAGAGCGCAGCCGTGATTGCGGAGGTTTATGGCAGGATGGCGGATGCTGCGGCGTCTCCATGGTAACAGCAGTGAAGCCGCCGCCGCTCTGGAGCGTCATTAGCTGAATAATGGAGTAATTACAGATGTTTCATAAGCTGATGTTTGTGTCCAATCCACCAATCACAGCGCAGAACACTGCAGGAGGCTATAAGTGGACACGTGTTAGTGTGTGTGTGTGTGTGTGTGTGTGTGTGTGTGACTGTGGTCCTCTTCTGTCAATCACTGTCCAGTCGACTCTCGTCTTCAGCTCACACTCAGCATCTCTGGGTCAAAACACGCCACAGCCAATCACATGCTCACATGTCGCCTACAAAACCCCGCCCCCTGCTGTGATTGACAGCTGCTTTTACCAACAGTGACAGACGCCTTCAGCAGGGACTAAAACAACAACAGCAGCACATTCAAACACACGTCTGACTCTGACCTCTATATCAATATTAGCACTATAACCCCAATCAGAGACGGGTGTGACGGTGTGTAAAACACAAACAAAACAGAAAGTAGTGGTTTCCATTTCTAAGTGTGTTTGACGATATGAACACACAATATCTGCTGGTGAATCTCCATCCTCTCCTGTCATTCAGAGCTCAACACACTCCAGAAACAGAGCCAGGATCAGTTCAGGGCAGTGATCAGGTGATCTGCTGAATGATGATGTGATGTGTACAGGTGATGGTGATGATGATCTGCTCATCAGGAAAGCTCTAGTGCTTTAGGAGCAGAGATGGGTCGAGGATCGGCAGTTTGAGCACAAATATGAGAGGAGATGAGTGAACTGCTGAAACACAATGATCCTCAGAGAAAGAGAGGAAGACATGTGGATATTTCACCTTCAACAGTGCAGAACAGCATTAAAGACTGAAGGAATCTGGAGGAGTTTCAGTGCGTAAAGGACAAGAGCGCAAGCCTAAGCTGAACAAGCGTGACCTCCGACCCCTCAGGGGGCGCTGCATCAAGAGTCCTCATTCATCTATAAGCAGATCAGCACATGGGCTCAGCACTACTGCGGTAAACCTTTGTCAAGCAGCACAATACAGATTTACATCCACAAACGCCAGCCAACACTGCACTGTGCCAAGAGGAAGCCCTATGTTAACAGTGTCCACTTCTCTGGGCTCGGAGGCGTCTGGGATGGAGCATCACACAGTGGAGACGTGTCCTGTGCTCAGATGAAGCAGTGTTTCAGGTGTTTCTGGGAGAAATGGACAACGTGTGCTCCAGACCAAAGAAGAGGCTGACTGACACCAGCAACAAGTCCAGAAGCCCGGCTCTGTCATGGTCTGGGGTTGTGTTGGTGCTCTTGGCGAAGGTGACCTGCTCTTCTGTGATGCTCCATTAATGCTGAACAGCACAGAGAGATTCTGGAGCTCAATATGCTGCCTTTTTCTCCAGGGACGCCCATGCAGAGTTCAACAAGACAATGCAGAAGCACATTCAGCTCACATTACAGAGTCCTGCTGCAGAGGAAGAGGAGACGGCTACTGGACTGGCCTGCCTGCAGTCCTGACCTGTCTCCAATAGAGAATCTGTGGCGCATTTTGAAGTGCAAAAAGCGAAAATGAAAACCCTGTATTGTTGCGCACTTTAAGACTTGTTTGCAGGCAGAATGGGGCAGAATGACACCTGAAACACTTCAGCACTTGGTGTCTTCAGTCACTAAACGTCTTTAAGGGTTGTAAAGAGGAACGGCAACATTACACACTGCTAAATACTTTACTGATGCAGCTGTTTCCATTCCAACATTGGAATAGAGTTATTTTGAACACATTAATAATGTGCATTTGTATCATCTGCAATAAAATACTAAAAGTAAATTTCAGAATCACTACTTTCTTTTTGACGTGTGTTTTTCATACTGTCCCAACTTTGTCTGATATGGGATTGTACTAATGATGATAATGATGATGTTGATGATGATAATAAAACACTCCTGCAGATCTCAAGTGACCAAATATTCATAAATCAACAACAAACATACGCAGAAACATACCCACATTACAGCATCTAAACAGATGAGCTTCAGCCAATAATAATGACTCAAACATAAAGCCCCGCCCCTGACTCATGAGATCGGCTGACGGTGTGCCAGTCAAACAAACAGATCAATGTTGTGAATGTCTTTCAGTCTTCAGTGACTTTAAACATGAATCTGGATTTAAAACAACAAACACAGCAAGGTCAGAGGAGTGTGTGTGAGCGTGTGTGTGTGTGTGTGAACTCAAACATGAGTTTATCTGCACAGGGGAACGCAGACAAAGCAGAAACGGACAGATCATCAATGCTGCTGCTTCATGAACATTAACAGATGCAGGGGGCGGAGCTTAGCACTAACAACCAATCAGACAGAGGCACAGAGTGACAGACAGATCAGGCTTTACCTTTGACATTCCCCTGAACACATGTATAAGAGTGTAAACGCACAGCTCTACTCGCCCTGCATAAACACTCACTCTAAACACACACATACAGGCGATTATGAGGAGTCATGAGGAGGGAGATCAGCATCAGCATCAGCTGGACAGAACTGAACTGCGGTGCTTCTGTTTTTGGTGGTTGTTAATTCAGAGGAACACGACGAGCACGGGGGACTACTAATAGTATAAACCACATTACAGTATAACCCACTTTACATCTGATATCTGTGTTTAGGATGAGCGGAGTGAGAGGATCTTTACTCTGGCAGAATCTGCAGACTCATTCAGCTGCTACTGCACGTGTTCTGAGCTGCAGCATTCACTCATTCACTTTAATCCTCTTATTAATCAGGGCTCGCCACCGTGGAATGAACCACCAACTATTCCAGCAAATGTTTTACACAGTGGATGCTGCAACCCAGTACTGGAAAACACCCATACACACACTCATACACTACGGCCAGCTTAGTTGATCAGTTCCCCTATAGCACGTGTGTCTACACTGTGGGGGAAACCGGAGCACCCGGAGGAAACCCACACCAACACGGGGAGAACATGCAAACTCCACACAGAAACACCAACTGACCCAGCCGAGGCTCAAACCAGCCACCTTCTTATCCACTGTACCACCCTATATCATACATACACAAAATATTATTTTATGCACTGTATTGTACACAAATCTCTCTCAGACAGACACACACACACACACACACACACACACACACTCATAATTAAAGACAGGAGATGGAGCGCCTCGTCATTAAACACAGAGCCCAGTGTATAAATAGAGGCAGAGAGGATTCTGGGAGATTCTCTTCTGAACACACACACACACACACACACACTCCATCATTCAGGCACATGTCTAAAATAAACACACAGGAGAAAGCGTGACAGCACACTCTCCACATAAGCAGAGAGACGCTTCACTCCTGAATCTGCTGAAGCCGAGGCCGTGATCTGGGCCCGATTCAGAAAGCAGGTGAAGTGAAACTCAGAGTATTTGAACCCTGAACTGAGAAACTTATTTGCAGCTGTTTGTAATGTTTACCGTTTATTTTATCCTTTGTTAATAATATGAAATGAAACCCACAGAAATTCCACTCTCACAAACACACACACACACATCATCACAATTTGTGTGACGAACAAGTTTCTACCGATGAACACTAGATGAAATCTAAATCAAAGTTAAGTGATGATGACGACAACTATAAAAAAATTATTCGGACTTCTGCATTGACTAACGAAGACGAGAGGAGAATGAGATCGAGTGACGATATTGGAAAATGTCCAATCAGAGTGAATCATGCACTGTAACACGTTCTACAACAGTACAGCTCGCTATAGACTGACACTGCAGAGAGGAGTTCAGCCATTTTAAGCCCTTTTAAAGATCGAATGGCCTGAAACTGTTCAACACTCGTAGTTTACCACCATAAAATAAAGGGTTTGCTAAATAATCGTCCAGTCCTACATTTTTAGTAGTCTACTGTTCCCACTCACACATAATCTTACATGTCACTTATGTAATGTAATGTAGTGTAATGTGTGTTATATAGAGCATTTATTGTGTATGGCCATACACCCAAAGCGCTTCACAACTATGAGGGGGGTCTCTCCACACCACCACCAGTGTGCAGCATCCACTTGGAAGATGCTCTGGCAGCCACAGGACAACAGCTTCAGTGCTTCACCACACACCAGCTATTGGTGGAGTAGAGAGACAGTGATAGAGCCAATTCGGTGGATGGGGATGATTGGGAGGCCATGATTGTAAGGGCCGATAGAGGGACTTTGGCCTGGACACCGGGGTTACACCTCTACTCTTTCACAAGAAGTGCCATGGGATTTTTAATGAGCACAGAGAGTCAGGACCTCGGTTTAATATCTCATCCGAAAGACAGCGCCCACTGACAGTATAGAGTCCCCTTCACTATACTGGGGCATTAGGACTCACACAGACCACAGGTTGAGCGCCCCCTGCTGGACTCACTAACACCACTGCCAACAGCAACCTAGTGTTCCCTAGTGGTCTCCCATCCAGATACTGACCAGCCTCAGCCCTGCTTAGCTTCAGTGAGTGACCGGTCTTGGGCTGCAGGGTGATATGGCTGTGGTGTAAAGTAACTAATTACAAATACTCAAGTTACTGTGATGGAGTAGTTTTTTTCTGGAATTGTCATTTACTAAGTAGTTTTAAAAATGTGAACGTTTACTTGAGAGCATTTTAGTGCTGTATCGGTACTTTTACAGCACTGCTTTCCTTCACGCTGCACTCACTACTGCATTTCTCTTGTCTATGGTGTCTTGTCTAAAATCAGTCCTGTGATTCTTGTCCAATCAGATCGCACACAGAAAGTAAATCACATGACACTTCACAACATCAACACATGGGCGCTTTACAAACACAGCAAACCTTTTGGATGCATTAAGAATGTCCAAAATCTGTACACACCCTGACGCACAGACTTTTAACAGACTGGATGTCACTGATGAGAAAATAGTCGACTGTAAAAAAGGAAAAAGGATGTCGACTGTACGATGACTCAAATCACCAAACAGACCTAAACAATCACTAAATGGAACGGATGAAAAATGAAAGGAAGGACCGAACGAACGAAGGAAGGACTGAATTAATGAAGGAAGGACTGAATTAATGAAGGAAGGAAAAAACAAATGAATGAAGGAAGGATTCGAGGACTGAACAAACCAAGGAAGGAAGGAATGAATGAACAAAGGACCTAATGAAGAAAGAAACTAAAACTATGAACGAAAGAACAAATGAATGAGCGAACAAATGAAGGGAGGAACGAAGGAATGAACGAACAAATTAATGAAGGAAGGACAGAACAAAGGATCTAATGAAAAAAGGAACAAAAATAAAAACGAATAAACAAGGGACCCAATGAATTAAGTAACGATTCAAGGAAGAACTGAACAAACTAGGAAAGGAAGGAAGGAACGAATGAACAACTGAGCTAATGAAGGAAGAAACAAAAATATGAACGAGCGAACGAATGAAGGTAGGAGTGAAGGAAGAAGCAAATGAAGGGAGGAAGGACAGAACAAACAAACAATGGAAGAAAGGTTGGGAGGAACAAACAAATATAGGAAGATTACTAAATGCACTACAGAATGTTACGTTTACACATCCCTACACAAACTGCATGTAAACGCATCAACTTTTTACAGCGTAATACTCACTACTCTTGAGTACTGTTTATTTATTTATTTACTTTTTAATAATTATTTTTAGGGGTTTACCTTTATTTGATAGGACCGTAGAGAATTGACAGGAAGCATGGGGAGCAGAGAGAGGGGAATGATCAGCATAGGACCACAAGATGGAATCAAACTCGGGTCGCGCGAGCACTGGAGCGCATGTGTTGATGCACTAACCACTTCACCACTGGCGCAGTCAGAGTACTTTTAAAAGAGCTACTCTTTACTCATATTTGACAGCAGACACTTTTACTCTACTGCACTACAGGTTTGGGCAAGCAATGGTGCTTCTACATGAGTATGATTTATCACAGTGTTGGGCAGGCTACTTGAAAAATGCAGTGAGCTAAGCTATTAGCTACTCCACTTAAAATGTAGCTTAACTACACTAAAAGCTAGCCTCTGGGAAATGTAGCAAGCTAAGCTAAAAGCTACTTGGCAAAAGTAACTTAGCTACATCCCTGCTGAAAAATCCAGCTTAAACCAGTCTAGGTTGGTTTGCTGGTTTTAGCTGGTCAACCAGGCTGGTTTTAGAGGGGTTTTGGCCATTTCCAGGCTGGTTTCCAGCCATTTCCAGCCTGGTCTTAGCTGGTCAGGCTGGAAGATGACCAGCTAAAACCAGCTTGACCAGCCTAACCAAGATGGGAGTCCAGCCAAAACCAGCTATATCCAGCTTAAACCAGGCTGGTCAAGCTGGTTTTAGCTGGATTTGGCTGGTCATTTTCCAGCCTGACCAGCTAAGACCAGACTGGAAATGGCTGGAAACCAGCCTGGAAATGGCCAAAACCCCTCTAAAACCAGCCTGGTCAACCAGCTAAAACCAGCCAACCACCCTAGGCTGGTTTAAGCTGGATTTTTTTTTTAGCAGGGATCTAAGCTATTTTTACAATTTTTATTTTTAAATCGTAGCAACATAAATCCAAATCAATCATATCTTAGAGATCAATAAAACTGCCAATGAAACATGTGAGGCAGAATAGTTCAGTTCAGTTATTTACTGTAAATAATATGCTGTACTAAACACAAACACATTATAGTATAACAGCTAAAACTAAAAATCCAATAAAAGCAGGTGTCACATTTAAAATACTACAGTCATTTACAGTCAAGAGAAATATTCTGACATAAGCATTAAGCATATTGTGTATATATTTACAACTCTTTATTAATACATTACACTATATAATGCAGTTACTTATAGTAGTACTCACTATAAATTACTAAAGTATTTTGAGCACAGCATCAGAAATTAAGTTCTTGCATCTTAACATGTACTTCTGGAGGTATGGTCACAAGAAACCCTGTTCAGAGATAACTCCTCTCCCTCAGTCATCTTTCCATCAAGCACGTTTCTCGTCTTAGCCTAATTTTGTTGGCGACGTCGCCGACCAGAGGGGGCAGTAATGCACCAAAACATTCGCTGTCAACCACCGTAAAACAGGAAGAAGAAGAAGCTGTCGTTCTAGCTATCTTACTGGCTGCGTCCGAAACCACATACTTCCATACTATATAGTACGCTAAAATCAGTATGTGAGCTGAGCAGTATGTTTGAATTCATAGAATTGGAAAGTACCCGGATGACTTACTACTTCCGGCGAGATTCCGGAGTGCGCATCCCATACATGCTGCGCTATCCCATACTGCCCTGCAAGCGAATTCATGAATGGAAGTGAATCGACGCAAAGGACGCAGGTAGATCATGTGACCATGATAAAATGAAGGATGTAGTGCGTCCGAATTTCCTTCATACTTTTCACATTCATACTGTATAGAACGCACTTTTATAATGGCCGAGTAGCACGTTTACATTCAAATGCAGCACCTACTGAGTAGCAGGCGGTTTCGGACGCAGCCATGGATTTACTTTCATCGCCTAGAAAACGGCCTCACAGCTCTGTGAATGTTGGCGCCGTCACTTATTCATCCGCGATTGGTAAATGTAGCGTTGTGCTGATGCTGCTGCGCTACTTGACTAATAAAATAGCTTCGCTACTGAAAAGCTATTTGATTTAGAAAGTAGCGACGCTACCGCCACGCTACTGAGAAATGCAGCTAAGCTAGTAGCGTCAGTACTTGTAGCGGCGCTACTGCCCAACACTGATTTATCAGTACTCTTCACAGCACTGAATATGATCTAAATAAACAGAGCATTGCTCATGTTTGATCTTGAGTGGAAAAGCTCTGTTCTGTATATTAACGAGACTGCTTTATTCCAGTTCATTTAGAGTGTTTTGGATAAATAAATGTATAAAATATTTCATTAATTTACACTTAAATTAAACCAAATGTATTTTAGTCAACTAAATAGAGGGAATATACAGTCGACTAGAATCTTATGAAATGTAGTCGACTAAACCCAGACTCAAAGCAAAATGATTCAGGAGAGTGAAATGATGACTAGACTGAATCTGAATTATAGTCATAACACTGCCATCAACTCAAAATCTGCAGTCAAGATCAGCTCTGACCTGATGTCAACAACAGATTTACATACTGAGAGCTGATTGGACAGGTCTTCACATGCAATCAGACGCGAATAAGGGCGGAGCTGCTCTGTTGAGGCTGTTTTATTAACAAGACAATATCAATAATGCATATTCTGAACTGTAGGAGGACAACAGGGAGATACGCTTTTTACCAAGAACACACACACACACACACATACACTCACTCAGAGGATCTGTTAAATCTGATCTACAGCAGTAATCTGGTCAGAGTGAATTAAACATGACTGAACATGACATTAAAACACACACAATCATCTCTCACAGCATCAATAATGCAGCAGTACAAGACAAGCACACACGCACACACACACAGGTCTCTGTCTCTCTCACACACACAGTCACAGACACGTCACTCTCTCTCACACTAACACACACGCATTTCTGTCTCACACACACACACACACACACACAAATACTGCATTGTTAATATGTTGACCCTCGTCTTTATCTCGTTAACAGGCGGCCTGTTAATGGCTTTGTTCTCTTTCCCTGTAACTTGATATTAATAAATATATGAGCTGTGCAGTATATCTCAGACCTCAGACGTATTGTGTATGGTGATCATAGTCTATGTAAAATGCACGTCACAGACATCTGAAGAGATGCTCTTCTGCAGAGCTCGGTTGTAACGAGTGCTTATTTGAGTTACTGTTGCCTTTCTATCAGCTGGAACCAGTCTGGCCATTCTCCTCTGACCTCTGGCCTCATCAACAAGGCATTTGCGCCCACAGAACTGCCGCTCACTGGAGATTTCCTCTTTGTCCCCTATAGTGCAAGAAGCTCTCTGGTTTGAGTCTCGGCTGGGTCAGTTGGTGTTTCTGTGTGGAGTTTGCATGTTCTCCCTGTGTTGGTGTGGGTTTCCTCCGGGTGCTCAGGTTTCAGTCCAAACACATGCGCTATAGAGGAACTGATCAACTACACTGGCCCTAGTGTATGAGTGTGTGTGTGTGTGTGTGTGTGTGTGTGTGTGTGTGTGTGTGTGTGTGTGTGTGTGTGTGTGTGTGTGTGAATCCCCAGTAATGGGTTGGAGCTGGAAGGGCATCCACTGCGTAATATATATGCTGGAATAGTTGGCGGTTCATTCCGCTGTGGTGAGCCCTGATTAAAAAAACTAAGCTGAAGGAAAATGAATGAATGAATGAATGTGTGCATTATATACACACTAAACGTGTGTGTGTGTTTTAAGCTGTGATCAGTGTCTCTCTTCCTGCATCTGCTGTTTCTCTCTGGTTATATTTTCAGCTCTTTCTCTGTTCTTCTTCCGCTCCTCAGAAACACTTCTGTTCCTCTTCCTCTGCTGCTCATTTAAGCTTTTCACACACACACACACACACACACGCACACACACACACACACACACACACACACGGCTCTGCTGTCAGTGTGTTGAACTCCTCTGGCATGATCAGATCTGCATAGACTCGTCTGATTTTCAGAGTCAGCATGAAGATGATCAGGAGTCACTGCAGACCATCAGACAGCACACGTGCAGATGTGCTGCGTCTCCATGCAGCTGTGACTGTTGTACCTTAGCAACCAGCAGTTAACAAGGCAAGCCTGGCGACGCCATGTGGGAGTAAAGTCAACAGCCCCTTTCACACATACAGAGCGTTACCAGTTACCCACAGTTTTCCAGGAAAGATCAGCAGGCTCTCTTTGAAAATAGCGGTGAATTTGTTCTGGCAGTTTCCAGAAAGAGCAGTTGTAGCATTAGCGGAACACTGCTCTGTGTGAACGCAGAAGGAAGATTGCCGGAAAGAGCGAGTTCAAGATTAGACGCGCTGACGAGAGACGTTTACTCCAGACCACTCAGACACATTCACATCCGCACTGTCTATGAAGAATAAAGCATTTGAATGTTTTCCAGACACATTTAGCAGCTGGATGTTAGTCAGATCATGTTCCTTCTGAAAGCCACCTGTGGAGAACATCATGGATAAACCGCTGATGATCAACCGCTGTTTGTTTACCTTCCAGCTCTGCTTCAGTTGCGTGACGCGTGTGCACGTGAAGCAGCAGCACACACACGTTATGTACACCTCCACATGTGAAAGTGTTCCTCCAAATGTTTTCATCTAAGTTGTACACAATATTTATCCATCATAGAGTTTATAATGTAGTCAGATGTGTAAACCTTTCGCTGCGGTTTAGCTTCTGCCTTTGGATGTCTCTGGGACAGCAGCTGCATCAATGCTAAAGCTTTAAATTAAAGTGAACCCATCAACAAACGCCGACTCCTTCAGTGTGTACAAACACAAGCGCAGCCGTTTAATAGCTGTTAATGATGGCAGAATTTACCAGTATCATGGAATGGATGTGTGAATGGAAAACTTTGGGAATGTCCGTGCCTGTGTGAACAGCGCTTTCTTGAATTTACTGGTAAAGTCGTTCAGGAAATGTTACGGATATTTCAATCTCACAGCAATACGTAACTTGTTGATTTAGTGGCTGATTCGTATGAATTTGTTCAATCTAATTCATACAATTTAGAATGATTTGCTCATCACCCAATGACGGTTGGGGTTAGGGGTGGGGTTGGGTGCCACGCCTCCTTTTTAAAATCGTACATTTACGTACGACTTAACTTTAGACTGACAAAACGTAAAATACTTACGTATCCTCATGAGATCAGGCTGGATATGTACAGGTCTCACTGTGTGAAAGGGGCTGAAGACTCTAGAGTACACCAGACAGGTCGCTCGTATAGTTTTGCGTGTGGAAAACGGTTATGGTCAACACGTCAAATGAAGCTCTGCATTCTAGTACAGGAGTCAATCAGTGATCACTACAGTCTGAGGAGTCTCTGGGGAGGCGGTCAGACTAGCCATGAGTTTCTGTGTGACTTAAGTGTTTGGAAATAAAACTAAAGAGACACGGCTGTTGATTTCAGATATGAAACCATGAGCTTGGCCAACAGTTTTGGGGAATTTAACGTTCCCTCATCAGACAGATTCCCCGAGCGTCCTGCCAGAGAGGCGTTTCAAAGATGGCCACCAAGGGAAATGACTTGTCTTAAAGGGACTTTGGTAAAGTTTGCTCCCTCAGAACACAACACACAAGTTTTTTCCATGTAAATTTGCCATTTCTACCACTCTGCTGATGAAGGACATCAGTTCACACTAATATGAGAATCCTGCCATCCATCACTCACCTTCATGTCACTCCTAATGACCAATATTGGTCATATTGGTTCATCATTAAAGAATATTTAATAGCTATAACCCTTGTGTGTTTTTAGGTGGTTTTCATCCACTCTGGGATGATTCTGAGGCTGGATTTGACCACATCTTTCAGAAAATCTGATGATTTTTTCCTGATTTTGTCACAAATTTTGTGAAATTGCTTTAAAAATGTTCAAAAGTGTTATGTTGGCGTCTGATTCCCATTACCCAGCTGAACAAAACAGCTGCTTAACCAGTCCGGTTTTAGAGGGGTTTCCGCCATTTACAGGCTGGTCTTAGCTGGTAGATGACCAGTTAAAACCAGCCATGTCCATCTTAAACCAGGCTGGTCAAGTTTTAGCCGGGTATCTCCCAGCCTGACCAGGTAAGAGCCGGCTGAAAATGGATGAAACCCCTCTAACAGCAGACTGGTCACCCAGCGAAGACTAACCAACCAGCTTAGGCTGTTTTCCCTGCTGAAAAATCCAGCTTAAACCAGCCTAGGCTGGTTGGCTGGTTTTAGCTGGTAGACCAGGCAGTTTTAGAGGGGTTTTGGCCATTTCCAGGCTGGTGGAAAATGACTAGCTAAATCCAGCTAAAACCAGCTTGACCAGCCTGGACATAGCTGGTTTTGGTTGGACTCCCAGCTTGGCTGGTCAAGCTAGTTTTAGCTGGTCACTTCCCAGCCTTACCAGCTAAAACCAAGCTGGAAATGCTGGAAACCAGCCTGGAAATGGCCAAAACCCCTCTAAAACCAGCCTGGTCTACCAGCTAAAACCAGCTTGACCAGCCTAGGCTGGTTTAAGATGTTTTTTTCAGCAGGGTTCAGCAGGGATAAAGACATGTGTTGACTGTATCTGCTGTTTTACTGCACTGAACTCCATTTAAAAGACAGATATTCTTCAGCACTAAAGGGTTAATGCTGCACGCTGATGATCAACAGGGAAACGACACATTTCACCTATTCCTAACAGGGAAACCAGCAATAGTCAAGAATGCAGGATTATCTGCTGTCATGGCTCCGCAATCAACCAATCTGATTATAACGGAAGTCAATGGGGCAAAAACAGCAGCAACATCACCAAAGTGGAGGAACTCTGAACACACACCAGGGTTAAAGAGGCAACAGCAGGAGCGTTCATGTTTGAGTGAACTGATGCTTTAAACCAGGGATCAGCAAACTCTTTCCGGTCCGGTGTCCTGCAGATTTGAGCTCCAACCCTAATCAAACACACCTGAACACGCTGATCAAGCTCTTACAAGGTAGACTTGAAACACCCAGGCAGGTGTGTTGAGGCAAGTTGGAGCTGAACCCTGCAGGACACCGGCCCTCCAGGACTGAGATTGGAGATCCCTGCTTTAACCAGAGCAACTGGAAAAGCAGAAGCTGAACACAAACACAGCTCTAGAGCCTCTCTGAGGCATTCCTCACGTCATTGCTCATATTTGCACAGAAGCATCTGCATTCCTCAAACACACATGTAAACAGCAGAGCTCAACAGATGACCTGCAGACGTCTCCAAGGCTCTGTTCATCTCCCACAGCCAGTATTGATGCCAATAAACATCTCGGAGCCTTTCAAATCAAAGTCCTCCAGTGGTTGTTTGTGACAGTGGTTTAATCAATATAGCAGTGAATGTGCCGTAAACTCCGGCCTCGGTGTACTGTACTCAAACACTGCTGTATATCACTGACTTACACACTAAAACACATTCAGTTCCGCTCATCTGGATTTCTCCAGCGCTTCTGCAGTGATTCTAGTGAACTGAGCAGTGTACAGAGCTGAAGTTCAGTGTTTAAGACACATGCATCTGTAGAATCCGAGTTTGCTGGAGTTTTACAGTTAAGCATACTGTAGGGACTGTCTCTAGATCTAAGGGAAAGTGGCATGTTTGATTAACATATAGCAGCAGTGTGTTGAAGTATTGATATCTACACAGCACGGCTTCTTACACTACCATAAGCATGAAAAAATAATGACCCAAAGCTCATATTAAATAATAAATCCTGACATTATTATAGCGCTTTTCTTGACACTCAGTGCTGTACACCAGTGTGCAGCATCCACCTGGATGAGGAGACGGCTGCCATATTGCACCAGACCACACAGCAGCTGAAGCCAGTTATGATATGGGGATGTTAGGAGGTTAGGTTGTTGCTAGATTGGATACGCTCGCGGTCGGAAGTTAACAAGAATTAATTATATTATTTATTAAATTTACCCTTAAATGTATTTTATTAACGTCTACCAGTCAGGATTCTGCCACTGCGGTCTTGTTAATTCTTGTTTTGGTGGACACTAGTGCTGTCTTGTCTTGCATGTCGTGCTCAGCTGGAGTTGTCTCAGGTGTTCTGTCATTGTGTGTCTCTGTATGAGTGCCGCTGTGACTGCGCTCAGGCTGTGTGTGTTCCCTCTTGATGCGGGTGCCTGCTCTAGATGCGCGCTCTTGTCCTGGTGTGTGGGGGCATGGTGTTTCGTTCTCAGTGCTCCAGTCTAGTCAGTTTTAGTTGGTGTTGGAACAGATCATGCGCGATCTGCATATGTGTGAGTGCACGGTGAACTGTTTTCATTTATTGTGCACTCATGTCTTGTGTTGTCTAAGCTCGTGGCTCTGTGTTTACATTGTGGCATCAGTGTGGTCTTGTCAGAGTTCTCTCATTGGCTGCATGTTCTAGTCTTGTTTTACATGAGCACATGGCTTGTGTTTGTTTGTGTCATGTCTAGTCCCATTCTCCTTGTTAATATAGTATTAGTTTATCTTGTTCACCTGTGTGTGTGTTAATGATTTCCTCTTGTATTCTCCAATCCTGAGGCCTGTTTGAGTGAGGAGGTTTAACCAGCTCGGAGTTTAAACTTGAACTCTGGGTTGATTTACCGAGAGATTAAAAACTCAGAGTTTTGAGTTTCAGAACAGCGGATCTGAGTTAGTTCAATCAACTTTGAGTAGAGCAACTCAGAGTTAAGCGCACACCGCCACTATAATAAGGCATGATCAATGGAGCGCTGATATTACGAGTGACAATGACAACATCTTAAAAAAGAGATCAGCATTTCTTTCTCCGGCTGAACTTGATGTTCTCATGCAGAGTTACAGCAAATATGAGCAGATATTTAACACAGCAACACCACTGCGTCAGTCAAACAGAGACGGTTAACATGCGAAAACAGCTGCTCAAGGTAATGTGTAATTTACATCTAAAGGGTTTAAATATTTAAATATAATAAAAAAGTAATGTAATGTGTGACGTTTGTAAAGTTTTTAGAAACTTTTATGCACGTTGATCAGTATTAATAGATTTTAAAGTGCACTTGTGTGTCTGTCTCTACTATTGATCAAGTGATAAAGGCTGATATTTAGAATGAAAGCAGAACTAAACAATAGTTTGATAACGAGTAATAATGCCATTAATCTAGTAACACTTTAAATTATTTTATTTCTATTTATTTATTTTTTATTATAGTTATAATTTAAGCTAATTATTTATGAAAAATGGACAAGCCATTCTCGTACATAACTTGGTAGTGTGTGACTGAAATGTAGGCAATAACTATGTTTCCATCCAAATATATTAATTAAATGTATGTGCAAAACTGGAATATGGCATTAAAGATGTGCGAATAAAGCAGCGTTTCCATCCAACGAGACAAAGAGAACAAAATCAACACTTCCTGATAAACTGGCGGCAAATATCAACAGTAAAAGTTTTATTTTTTGTAATTTACTGCAGTAGAAGAAGCTGCGTCAATCTTTTCTTTATTTAATAAATGTCCTTGCGCCTCAGAAGACAATCCTGACACACAATGAACACGCGGGGGCGTTTGAAGCCATGCGATGAGGAGAACAGAAGCTCTTGACATGCTCCAGATGCTCGGAGGTCATTAAATTATTAATATAATGACAGTAATACTGAAACAGTTCAGGCTTTTTAGGATAACTAAAACAACATTTCAGATGTGTTACGCTGTGCTCAGCCTGCTGGAGTCTCCATTCACACACATTCTCATCATCATAGGATCTCTTATAGCAAACCTTTATTAATGCACATGCTGGAATTTGATCAGTAAAAGTGTTTCCGTTGTAGTTTAGGCGCATCTTTTCTATTGAATAAAAGTTTATATACTCAGTTATGTGTGTTTTTATGCATATTTTCAGAAGTTATGTGCATCATGACGTTTCCATCAATCACTTTGATGCGCATCTCCAAAATGAGCATTCTACTAGGTGTGTAGAAACGTAAGGCGAGAAATACCGCTTTGTCTTTGAAAAAGGGGAGGAGACCGACAGAAACTCTGAGTTTAGAGAGTAAACCTGCTGCTGACCAGGTTAGGTTCACAGAGTAACTGACCACAGTAACTGACTCTGAGTTAAAGTGACCTCTCTTTCAGAAACAGGCTTGACTTACCCAGCTTTCTCCAGTCTGACAAACCTGCCAATCTGAAAGGGAAAACCCAGAGTTTCTCTCATTTCAGGGTTAAAATACTCTGAGTTTTCACTTAACCTCCTTTCTGAAACAGGGCCCTGATCCCTGCCAGCCTGCCCAGTCAAGTTTGTTTGTTTGTTTTGTTGATGTTTTCCCCCTCGGGAATTTTACTTTATTTATATTATCAATAAACCAAATAAGTTTCTGCAATTGAGCCCTTGCTCCTTTTCCCAAGCACTGATCATGACACTACCCCACCCCAACCCTCACAGTAACGTGAAGTTGTACAGAGTATTATTTATACACTGACACAAGTGGTTTCTGTAATACTGGTTTATTTGATGGCTTTTTCCCAAATCCACTGAGAAAACTAAACAATAAATACAAAACAACTGAACTTAAAACAAATCAAAACATCCGAAAACAAACAAACTTTAGAAACTTCAAAATACAAATATAAAGCAAAGTACCTCGCTGGCTGCATGCTGTATGACTGAAGTGGTCTTGAGTGCTCCTTAGATCTCTTGTGCAAGTCCTTTGCAATCAATGCATCCATTGACGAGCACATTCAAACAATACCGATCGCTTGCTAACAGGAAGTGAGAACCTCATGGGCAGTCAGCCATTTCATACAATTGCAGAGATTTCAAAATAAAAGTCCCACACCAAATAACAGAAATAAATTCACAAATCATGCATATAACTTATTTTATCAACAACAAACATTATTTTAGAAAACATGAACAACTTATACACATCATATAGATCAGGGATGGGCAAACTTGATCCTCGAGAGCCGGTGTCCCTGCAGAGTTTTGTTCCAACACTAGTCAAACACACCTGAACAAACTAATCAGTGTCTTCAAGATCACTTGAACTCAATAGGGAGGTCTGTTTGAATAGGGTTGGAGCTAAACTGTGCAGGACACTGGCCCTCCAGGACCGAGTTTGCCCACCCCTGATATAGAAAGTAACAGCAAACAGTTCCACTTTTAGCAAATTGCACAATGTGAGATTCCTCAAACGGCAGTACTGTCAATGATTTACACATCTCACTTCAAGATGAACACATTCTGTTAGCCACTTGATCTTCACACTCCTAATCAGCGTCCAGCAGAACAACACCCGTATCTATAGGTCTTTCAAGAAACACAGTTTTAGTCTTGGGTTTCTTTAGTCACTAACCACCCATTTTAGTGTCCTCACTTTACCATCTGACCCTGGATAAACGTCTAGAACTCTGGCCAGCTTCCATTCATTCTGTGGTGCAAGATCATCTTGCAGAAGGACAATGTCAGTAACGTTTCCTTTTATTCTTGCTGCAAGTTTAAAAGATCCTCCTTTCTCCATCGAGTCCAGAATTCATTTACCAAATACTGTACTCTGTCTCTTTCGGTTTACTGAAAAGTCTCTTTCACAGGTAAAGATCTTCTCGTGTAAACTGTCCTGGTGGAGGACGAATGATAGTAGACTTGATGGTAAGAATGTGGTTTGCAGTTAAGGGTTCAGGTCCTAATGGATCATTCAAATGTTCAGTAGTGAGAGGTCTGTTATTAACAACGGCCATAACCTCATACAAGAATGTCCTTAGAGAGGAACTGTCAAGCCTCTGTGCCGACTGATCCAGAACAGCAGAAAGAACACCTCTGTGTTTCTCGTTTACCTTTCCCAGACTCTTCCATATGACTTGCCGCTGGAGGATTCATAAGAAATTCACATCCTAGACCTTTAACTCTGTCTTGATCCATACCTTACATGAGTTCTGCAAACTCCCTTTCCGCTCCAACAAAATAGGTCACACCTTAACAGATGGCGCTAGGACATCCTGGGATTATTATTGAGCACAGAGAGTCAGGAGCCTCTGAAGGACGGCGCTCACTGAGCAGTATAGAGTCTCCTTCACTATACTGGGGCATTAGGACCCACACAGACCACAGGTTGAGCGCCCCCTGCTGGCCTCACTAACACCACTGCCGACAGGAGCCTAGTGTTCCCATGTGCTCTCCCATCCAGACCAGGCTTCAATAGGCGACCATGTGAGAGTTGAGGAGAGCCAGCTGCCAGCTAAACACCTTCTCCCACAAGCAGAGCAGCATAAACTCTAATGTACATCACTGATGAGAACAACCTAAAACAACCATAATATCATCAACAACACAGCAGGAAAGGTCAATCATCACGCAGGGAGTTCTGTGAATGTGCTCTTATCTGCCAGATGTGTACATGGATTATCCCCTGATGTGCTCTGAAATCTGCACTATTATTGGACGTTTGATGTAATCTCAACTGAAATATGAAGAGAGGGCGGGGCATAAAGTAGCTCCTCCCCTTTATACAATCAGTCAATGCTGTGATGTTTCCCACAGTTCTGTCGGTGAGAGAAGTCGAGTGCATCAAACAAACAGCCAATGAAAAGAAGGGGGCAGGGCATGGCAGACACTAGAGAGCATCTGACTGGTCAGAAGATTTGATGAGAGACTGAAGTATGAGGAGCATCATTGATGCATTGAGGAGGCAAACTGCAGATGTCTATATCAGCTTATATCTGCTAACGGTGAAGATTGTTTTGGACACGCCACCTTTATTTTGCTTTAGAGATATCCTTAACCCTTACACACTGATGCTGACCTCTAAAACACTTTAATATCCCAATTTAACACACAAACGTGCTGTTACAGATCATTACTGCAGCATTTTACTGTTGTTTCACCACTGACATCACAGATATTGTTAACCAGTTAGACTCTGCGTGCCCGGTACCGGGGGCAAAATGACGTCACCAGGAGAATAACTATAGATTTAAGAGGTCTGTCTGCATCAATAACACCATATGACCTACTGGGTGAAAGCTTAGAATGACGATTTTCAACTGAAACACATCACTTTGATATTTGTTGTACTGTAATGAAGTACAACACCCCCCCCCCGATTTTGTACATTGTTTAATATGCATATTTTTCACATCACTAATATTAAACACACATTGGCAAGTAATACATCAAATTAAAGCTCTTAATCCCAATAATAAGGATCCATCGTTATTTTTATTGATTTGCAATCACATATCCAACAGTCTTCGAGTGAATCATAAAGTATAAACTCGTTTTTTGTAAACATACAAGGGAAATTATTGATTATTTGCTCCATGAGCTGCGAGAGATAGCACAGATAGGCAAACAAGCTACATCATCTTTTACCTTAGGTTGTCCTCGACAGAATGAGTCCATTTTCAGTGTTTTCTGAGGAAGTGTGCATCAGTAAAGCCCTGCTGTGTCTTGTAAGTGCCAAACGCAACCAATTAGGGTCATGATATTCCAAAATTCGGGAAAATATGATAGCTTTGAGCTATCCAGATGCATTATGTATCATTGAAAAGGTGAGACTCTCGGCTTTACGTTGATGCATGCACAACCCTTGATCAGCCAATCAGTGACTAAGATATTGCATGACAAACGGGAAGAGAGGTGTCCAAAACAGAAGTGCGTAAAAGTCACAGATCAGATGCAAAAAAGTTGTGATTTCCCACCCTTCGGTTGAACCAACCTAATTATTGCATACTAAATGATAAAAACAAAGTTCCTTTGTCTAGTGTCTCCTGACAAATGCTGGGAACAATCAAAACAGTCTGCAGTTTGATGGAGCATACAGGGCCTGAGTTATACACTTTCTAAATCAGGCTTTACAACAAAAAAACTAAAAGCGGTTTGTGTTGAGGTGGTTCATCATAGGACAGACGACAAATATAATAATATTTATCACTTTCAGCAGTTCTTTTTGTAATTTCAAAGGGTTTTCTGTAAAATGACATCGAGATTTTGCATTTATTGTACTGTATGAGGGTATGGGGAGACTTCAAGAATAGGTAGGCGGAAATAAAAAAGGCATTTTTCCTCCTTGCAGTTGGAATAGAATAGCTCCTACATCCACTATTATAAAGAAAAAAAATCATTTTTCCTGTTTGCCGACACCTGCTGGAAAGAAATATAATTGTTTCCAGGCTGCTGGAACACTCTAGGCCTGAGTTACACATTTCCAAACTTCAGTTTAAAAAAAAAGCGCCTTTTTGTGTGTTTATTATAACACAGACAATATATACAACAATTGATTTCAATTTCAACTGTATTTTATGAAATTTCAAAGAGTTTTCTTTAAAATTATACCAAACTTTTGTATTTACACCTCTGCATGTGGGTATAGGAAGCTTTTTAAATCTGAAGGCCAAATTCAGGCGGAAGTACCGCAAATAGCCCCAGAGCTGAACTGGTTAATGCAGTGCACTACTGAAGAGAAGGGTTACAACATTCTTCAAACTATCTTCTTTGTGTTGATCAGAATAAAGCAGGTAAATAAGCTCTTAAGGAGGAGTGATGGAGGGCAGAATGTTGGGTTTGGGGTGATCTGCTCCTGACGCCAGCTGAACTCTCAGATCGAGCGCTCAACATAACTCTGCGGCGGTGTTTCTGCTCCTCATCCTTTAATTTGCTAAATAAATCTCCTTCCCCAGCGCTGCGTGTCTGCTGAGCTCCGAGGAAAGCACAAAGCCAGTAATACAGGGGAATCAGAGAGAGTCACTCATTACAGTGTTTTAATGGCGTCAGGATGAAACATCAGCAGCTGAAGGCTTTCAGACATTAAAGTCTCCGCAGCGCTTTATTTTATCCTCCAGAGCGCCGCACGCGCTTTCAAATGCAAATATGTACAAAGCACCTAAAACAGGCCATTTGAACCCCGGAGAGGAACTAAATGTCAGATGTGTTTAAAATCTGCAGAGCTGCTGATCGAACACACGCTGATTACACACACACACACACACACACACACACACACACACACACACACTAAAGGAGCATTCACAGCAAGCATGATAACCATATAGATAATGATAAAGATTTATTTCTGATAATCACTGACAGTGTTAAAGATCAGCAGAGGTCACAGCAGCACTACAGCCACACACACACACACACACACACACACACACACACACACACACACACACACACACACAGAGGAGCCATATCATGATGAAGGAGAGAACACTGACAGCCAATCAGAGTCCAGAGAACATTAGAGCTCCAGCTGTGGAGAAGCACTGATGATGATCAGCCCTCGCTTACTGCAGTATTACAGATCAGGACTATCCTGCAGACTGTAGATTACATGATCAACACGTAGATGAAGATCACTGACATGATATCAGAGGTAAAAGCAGCATCAATCTCCCTCCTACAGCACCGTCTCTATTAGAGCGCTGTAGACTGTTAATAGATAAACTCCAGACTCTCTCAGCAGTAGATGAGGAGGAGCTGTCTGAACAAATCAACAACGTCTATGCTAGATCTTCTACCACATTATTACAGTGTCTATGACTGCTTACACGCTCACATTAAACTTTTAATCCCACAATTAGCAGAAGCTTACACTCCAGAAGCAAAACACAAGGCTAGATCTGCTCAACTGTGAACACGCTATCAGCTCCACACTGTCAGCAGCACACCTGGCTGCATTCGACGCAGACCTTTCTTAACAGAACATCCTGAAGAGTATTTGTTTGTGCATTGCTCCGCTCTGATGTTCAGCATTCTCAGCATGTGTGAACAGAATGGTTTAAAGTGTGGAGATACGTCCATGTGTTCATCAGTGTGCAGCGCTGGTCTTGTGTTTGCTGTTACAGTATGTTCATGTGCCTTACAGCCAGGGCTTAACATTCACTTTTTTGACCACCAGCTAATGTGGCTAGTAGTTTTCCAACATTACTAACCACTCGCCATTTTCACTAGCCACAATTTTATTGTTGGGAAAATACATTTTATACACGTAAATATGACTTTGACATGCTAAAATTACTTGATTTAGAGTTTGCGTTATCTCTACATGCCTCCTCATTCATTGCACTTTTTGTGTGTCGTGTATGAGCTCGCTCAATAATCCTGAGCAGACGGGTCAGGCTTTCATATATTACAATTAGTTTTCATAATGTTCAGAGCCCAAAATGAAGGATTTACCCAATTTATCTCTGACCATACCATAAATAAACAGCTCATTTCTTAGCCACAAATTTTAAAAGTGTGAAAACATGCAAAATATAGCTGAATACTACACTTTTTATTTAGCAAAACATATGCACAGTGTCCTGGCTAAAGGTCCCAGAACACCAGTTAACTACACATAAATGGGGAGTTATTCTCCTATTAAAGCAATGTTATTGTAAAAAAAAAAGATAATTAAACCATATTAATGCAAAAGAAAGCAGGTAAAAACATACTGTGTGATGATGAAAGGATGATCACACACGCATGGTTAATGAGACCCATAAGTTATATTTTCAAAGAATGGTTAAACCCAAAGCAACTGGCGCTGCTTACAATAAGTCAACTCGGGAGCTCTGGAAAGCAGCAGGACTGTAGCCTGTATGTGCACGTTCCTCCCTTTTTGTTCAGTCTATTTAAAGAGAATCGATCGCATCAGTTGTGTTTCTAGACTCAGTTGCTTCACAAAAGGAAACGGGCGCGTGCACGCGTTATAAACAGTCGCGCGCATCCCCTCAGCTGTTAGCGCGAGTGATTATCCTCTCATTTGGTGTTCACCTGCTTTGCTAGCGTGAAGTTGCGAACGCAATTATTTTTGTCAGTCGTGTTGCTTCTCGATCGCCTGTGCATGCATATTGGACCATCCTTATTGTCGAACCCTGCTTTAAGAATTATTATCTGGGAAAATTATTTTCAACCAGCCAATGTGGCTAGTGGGAGTGTCTGTCTTACGCCACCGCCCAAATCTACCCGCATTTGGCGGGTGCAGTGGGGCAACAAGGGGGTATGCAGTATATGCGGCGCATAGGGGCGCCACACATGGGGGGGCGCCGTTGTGCCAAAACTATTTTTTAAATTATCCTTATTAAAAGTTTCAAAAAATAAAAATAAATAAATATGTTTTGTTAAAAAACATTATTTTGCATTTTAAACGAATATAATATTGTTATTGTTTAATTCAAAATCATTTAACACAATAACATGCAGTCCCACAGCCGAAAGTGTTCATGTAGATGTAACTGTTTAGATTTGCTTTTGTTTTTATCAAAATAAACTGTCAAATCATACATAATGTCAAAAGTTATAAGATTAATCTGAAAATTTGTCTTCATTTATTATTAATTAATTAATATAAAATAAGAGGGATCACACAAAATTTGAACCCGCATACCCCTCAGTAAATGTGTAGTTGCGCCCCTGGGCGGGTGTTAATGTAAAGCCCTGCTTACAGCATTATCTCTGAAAGTCAAATCAGACCCAGATTAATCAGCTGCTGAGTGTGTCGTGTCTTGACAAAATGAGCCTTGATTTTGGCATTGTGCTTAAGCATTCATAAAATACAGTAAAGCTATTGTTTTCAGGAGTTACTGAAGCTGTTCTTAATGTTTTGAATTCATCCTTACTGTTAGGACACGTTCCTAAAACCGTTAAACCAGCCGTCATTAAACCTCCTAATAAAAACCACTGCTTGATCCCAAAGAGCTGGTCAATTATAGACCCGGTTCACACCTGACACACCTATCAAAGACACTAGAAAAAGTCTCATCTATTCAGCTGTGCTCCTGCCTACAGAGAAACAATACTCAATCTGGATTTAGAGCAGTTCACAGCACAGAAACAGAGTCACCCATGACCTCCTCATGCCATCTGATCAGGCTGTATTTCTCTCAGTGTTATCGGACCCCAGTTCTGCATTTGATCCAGTCCATCATGATGTTCTCCATGATTGGCTTGAAGATGGTGTTGGTGTTACAGGAACTGCATTCAGGTCTGATCTATCTGAATGTTTTTCATTTGTATCGGGTAATGAAGAGGCGTCATACAGGGCTGTGTTTCCGAAAACATTGTTAGCCAACTCAGGTCGCAAACATAGTTTGTTGATTTCCCAAATCCGTCATTCCAACAAACATTGGCAAACGTCTATGCTTGCACCTTCACCTCTGGAGCTGTAGTTAGGAGTATAGTTCCTGGCTGTGTTCAATTCCCACTTATCCCCTCTACACCCTATTCCTTTAGAACAGTGGTCACCAAACTTGTTCCTGGAGGGCCGGTGTCCTGCAGATTTTAGCTCCAACCCTAATCAAACACACCTGAACACGCTAATCAAGCTCTTACTAGGTATACTTGAAACATCCAGGCAGGTGTGTTGAGGCAAGTTGGAGCTGAACCCTGCAGGGACACCGGCCCTCCAGGACTGAGATTGGTGACCCCTGCTCTAATACCTTCCAACATTTAAACTTTGAACGATTTTTTAAAATAAAGCATTAGGGTCATCTCTCTTAGCTGTAATGTGCTTTCAAAGCATTTTACAGTTCAGTTTTAGCCGTCTTCATAGCAGTGCACTTTAAAAACATTGATGTCATTCTGAACACAGCCGTGGCTCGTGACGAAAGCTATAGGTGACCTGGTATTAAAAAGCCGAGTTTAGGTTACGTCTCCAAAACTTGTAAAAACAAAAATATACTGCACACGCTAATGACTTAATTTATAGTAGGTTGTTTAGTAAGCATCTGTACTGTATATGGCAGAGTTTCTTAACTAGTGGGTCGCGACTATTTTCAGTGGGTCGTGGAGTGTGTGGTCAAAAAAACAACACAACTTAAAATTTTCCTTTATTTTGCTTTTACTGGACTTTTATTTTGAAATGCGTGCACGACAACCCTACTGTTTGACATGCAAAATTTCATTTAATAATTGCAACAAATATGTCAAAGTGCAAGTACAACCACAAATATGTAATGTATGGATATATATTGACGACAAAAAAGACTTAAAGCCTCAGTGTGTCATATGTAGTGAGGTGCTCTCATACGAGAGCATGAAACCTTCTAAATTAAAACGACATTTAGAAACCAGAAAACATGATTTATTAACAGTCTATTATTGACAGTATTTGTCGTTTTTACTTTGTAATATTTCTATAATTTGATCCATTTTGTTGAATGACAGCAATAAAATATAATTTATTTGCAAGTATTTACTTGGTAAATTTCCTATGATGTATCTGTCAATACTTGTTTATGTTAACAAATAAATACAAACTAATTATAATTCCTAAAATTGTATTATAGTTCTTAAAAATTTGGGTCGCGGCTTGATGACCATGTCAAAATGTAGATCGCATGGCCAAACCAGTTGAGAACCCCTGATAATTGTAAAAGTAGACTTTTCATAAAATAAAAAATAAACAATATCCTACTTAATAATAATAATAATAATAATAATCAGCATTCTTCTTATTATTATTATTATTTTATTGTTATTATTATCATTATTACTGTTATTATTATTATTATTATTATTATTATTAATAATAATATTATTATTATTAATAATATTATTATCATTATTATTATTACTATTATCATTGTTATTATTAATATTATTATCATTATTATCATTATTAAAGTAAGGTTTTTTTCATTTCCTAATGAATAATAAATATTAAATGTCATTTCTTAATAAATAACCTCATTATTTATGTATATGATTAATATATGGTATTAGAGTATGTGTATCTTTTGTAGGTGATTGTAGTTTTAGAGTAGAATATGTAACGTCCTCAATAATATCAGTAAAGCAGACACAGACTCTACATGAGCCGTTCACATATATTTCAGTTAATATGGGGAGCGAGTGCATGTTTATACCAAAACTAATATTGGATTTTATTTTAAATGCATGTACAACAATATAATCTGCACAAAATGACGGGGTTCCTCTGTAAAGTAGTTCCTCCACCCCGTTTAGAGCATCATTATGGGTGTTTTACATTATAACTAATGTGGTTCAAGCGATGGATCTGCCACAGAGAAACTACAGGTATTGGGAAACGCTCAACACTACATCCCTCTTTCCCCAAATGATGCATCATACTATGATCGTTCAGCCATGAGTTACGTCGCTGTTTGGGAAACGCACCCCAGGTCAACAGTACACTGGGGGATACCACAGGGCTCAGTTCTGGGTCCATTACTGTTCACATGATATATGCTACTGCTAGGTGATACTGTATCATTAAAAAACATGGAGTTAGCTTCCACTGTCATGCTGATGATACACAACTCTATATCTCCTATCAACCTGATGACTCGTATGAATTTCTGAAGTGAACAGATTGTAGAGCTGATATGAGACACTGGATGACTAAAAACTTCTTATGACTAAATTCAGACTGAACTGAGGTCCTGCTTAGTGGACCCAAACACCTCACACACAAACACCTCGAGCACTGTCTAACCCTTGATGGATTCTCAGGCCCTGTTTACACTAGAGTGTTTTAGTTTTAAAACGGCTTTTTAGATTAAAAACGATCTGCGTCCACACCAGCGTTTCACCTAGCGTTTCTGAACATATCTCCGTCCACACTACGCCACCAAAAACCTATATCACGTGACCATTCGCTCACTCTGGGCGTGCATGTTCTAGTATAAACAGGAAGCATGCGTCTCGCTCGGCATTTGGTTATTGTTAGTCAACAAACGCCAGTTCAACAATGAACGCGATGGCAAAGAAAGCAAGAGAGGTGTTTTTGTGGACAGACGACGAGGTCGAGTTACTAAACGTAACAAATAAATAACTGCACAATGGCACCTAAAACAGACAATAGTGCAAACAACACTCCCATTTCTGTGTGCATGTTGTTGTTTACAGTGAAGGCTGGTCTGCTGTCTTCCAGTAGCGTTAAAGCCATGTGTTATAGTCATGTTATAGGGGCTTGACCAATAAGGGAAGGATACGCAATGACACAAAAGCCCCAATCTCAGCAGCCCCGCCTGTTTTTTCAGATGTCTGTTTTCCCTCATCCACACTGAGACGCAGCAGCAGCGCTTCAGAATGAACACGGCCTCTCCAGCGTTTCCAAAACACTCCGTTTTCGGCTCTCGAAAACTCCGGCGAAGTGTGGACGGATGGCGTAACCGTAGCAAAACTTGAGCGTTTTCAAACTAAAATGCATCACTGTAAACAGGGCCTCAGATCAGTCCTCATCTTCAGTCAGTGGTTTGGGGGGGGGGGGGGTGTTTACTAGCAGTCCTCATCTGAAGGCCAGATTTCAGCTTCTGTAAAACTGTTGTTCGACATCCGCTTATTAAGCTTTTTCATGCTGTCATGACCTCTCCATTAGATTACTGTAATGTGTTGCTAGGCGGCTGTCCTGCTGGCCTAATGATCAGACTTCAGCTGGTTCAGCATGCAGCTGCGAGAGCTTTCTAGAACAGAGATATGCTCATATACTCCAGCTCCTCCATCAGGGCACTGGCTCCCTATTAAACATCCTATACATCTGAACATTTTATTGACTACCTAAAAGCCCTGATCGGCTGCTCTCCAGTGTTTGAGGGAGCTCCTGGTGTATTGCAGCCCCTCATGTCCACTACACTCAATTCATTCTGGACATTGATTATTCCCTGAATATCAGCATCAGCTGTAGGCGGTAGATCTTGCTCATATCTGGCAGCTAAAATCTGGAACAGCCGTCCTAGCACAGCTGAGATGTGGGCGTGGTGTATGCAGATGAGTGTGAGCTTGGAGGCGGAGTTTAAGAGACACAGTGAAAAGTCTCAGTGCTACTGGAGGATTCTCACATTCTGATTGGCTATAACAATATACCAATCAATCAATCAATTCATCCATCAATCAACCTTCATCAGCTCTATAATGTGTGTGTGAGTGTGTGTGGTGGGGGGGGGGGGGGCAGATAAAGGCAGATTTTATGTCAGAGAGGGAGAGAGTTTTATCTGTCATGTGTTGTTCAGCACAGCAGCTTATGAATATTCATGAGGTGCAATGGCCATCTGACTGATACACACACACACACACACACGCACGCACACACACACACACGCACGCACACACACGCACACGCACACACTTACAGCTCTCTCTCACACACTAAACACTCAGATCTCCAGTACACCTATAACAGAGCAATGATGGTATATAAACACACACACACACACACACGTGTGCATGTCTGTATGAGTGTGTGTGAGTGTACATGTTTGTGTGTTTGTATATGTGTGTAAGTGTATATCTGTGTGTGTGTGTGTGTGTGGTGTGTGTGTATATGAGTGTAATTGTATATATGTGTGTGGGGGGTATAAGTGCATATATGCATATGATTTAGTGTGTGTATGTCTCTGAGTGTACATGTGTATGACTGTGTGTCTGTATCTGTGTGTGTGTGTGTATGTGTGTGTGTGTATTTGTGTGTATGTGTGTGTGTGTGTGTCAGCACATAAAGCAGCACAGACGGTGTTGTATCTGCAGGGATCAGTGTGTGTGTGTGTGTGTGTGTGTGTGTGTGTGTGTGTGTGTGTGTGGTAACTGCGGTTACCCGCTGTGGTCCGGCTGCTTAACGAAGCCCTGTGCTCATCAGGTGTGTTCAGATCAAGATAAACAGCAGCAGCACAACATCTGCTCACTGACAGAGGCCATCTATTACACACACACACACACACACACACACACACACACACACACACGCACACACACACACACACCCCCACACACCGCTGAGAGCAGCATGGCCAGAGAAGTGACAGCAGGAGCCAGATAAACATCCGCTGAACAGCCAGAAGTGCGCACACACACACGCACATGCACATGCACACGCACACGCACACGCACACACACACACACACACACACTCACACACGCACACACACGCACACACACACACACACATACACACACACACTCACATGCACACGCGCACACGCACACACACGCACACACACACATACACACTCACACTCACATGCACACACGCACACACAGCTATATAAAACACAGGGAGGGGCTTATCATGCTAATTAGCCCATTATTATGTCAAACTGATTTATTCTGAGCATCCCTAAGAGTTGAGCGGATATTATAAACCGTGTGTGTGTGTGTGTGTGTGTGTGTGTATAATTATCTGCAAGATCTATGACTGTCCTAAATGTCCCTCACCCTCTGCCATCTCTGTGAACCGGCGCTGGAGTCCTGCCCGACCCTCCAGGAGCTGAACCAGCCGCTCTAATGTGCAGACAACTCTGTGTGTGTGTGTGTGTGTGTGTGTGTGTGTGTGTGTGTGTGTGTGTGTGTGTGTGTGTGTGTGTGTGTGTGTGTGTGTGTATGTGTGTGTGTGTGTGTGTGTGTGTGTGTATGTATGTATGTATGTGTGTGTGTGTATGTGTGTGTATGTGTGTGTGTGTGTGTCTGTGTGTGTGTGTGTGTGTGTGTGTGTGTCTGTGTATGTCTGTGTGTCTGTATGTGTGTGTGTGTCTGTGTGTGTGTGTGTATGTATGTGTGTGTCTGTGTGTGTGTGTATGTGTGTGTGTGTGTGTGTGTGTGTCTGTGTATGTCTGTGTGTCTGTATGTGTGTGTGTGTCTGTGTGTGTGTGTGTATGTATGTGTGTGTCTGTGTGTGTGTGTATGTGTGTGTGTGTGTCGTTTCACTTCGGGGCCCAGTTTTGACTCTGATCAATGTTTGAAGGCCCCTGTCTGACATTTTCTTTAAGATATTTGTATGAAATGCTGATGTAAACCTTTATTTATTAATAAAGAGTATATACTGGATATATGTATATATAATCCTAATGATAGAAAACAATAGAAGGCACAACAAATGTACACACACACACACACACACACACACACACACACACACACACACACACACACACACACACACACACACACACACACACAGGCTTTATCAGGAGACTGCTTTATTCTGCTTTCGATTTTAAAAGACGGAGTTTGATAAGCTGGATGAGGCTGTCCGGCTGTCAGTGAATGGCAATTGAAGACGTCTCTCACCTCAAAACTCATTATTAGAACCAGTAAACACACTGTACAGTGAGAGTGCAGCATGCATTCATAATGTTTGCACAGAGACGCTACTTTGAATGAGTCTGATTTATTATTAAACGGCAACTGTGTTTCCCGAAAGACAGAGTTAAGATGCCCTTCTTTTATCCCACATGCACACCATGAAGATAAACAAGAGACAAAAAGAGAGCAAGACCCTGAGTATGGTGAGAATGAATGAAGGACAGCTTCTAGAAGTGTCTGAGAGGATCCCCTTTGCCCTGTAGGCCTAGCTTGTGTTTTATTTGCTAATGTAAGCTCTTTTAAAAGATAAATATAATGTATAAAACTGTACAGCATTTATATGAACTCATATTACCTATACGTATGTTTCACACTGTTTACACTACATTATTTGAATATAAGAAGTTTAGTTTGCAGTGTTTACATCGCTCTACTGACATTACATCTAAATCCCAAATATCAGAAATGACCACAGACTGTTCAGATGTAATCAATGTCAGGTTTAATGTTATTGATTAAAGCATTTGACAGATTTCAGTCATTCATTTTCCTCCTGCTTTTTCCCTGGTTTACCACAGTGGAATGAACCGCCACTTACTTGACAGATTTCTGTATATTCAGCTAATTACATGGTCTGGTCCCGATAGGTGGATTTAGAGGGATTTGCATTAAAAGCAGTAGTGGACAGAGCGGGTTTTGACACTAAAGAAAATCTCCCTTGTTAAAAACAAAAGAACTGTCTATGTCAGGGGTGGCCAACCCTGTTCCTGGAGAGCCACCTTCCTGCAGATTTCAGTTGCTACCCATATCAAACACACCTGCCTGTAATGATCACGTGGTGTTCAGGTCCTAATTAATTGGTTCAGGTGTGTCCCCTGGTCTAAAGTGACATTCATGATTACATCTAAAATAAACGTCTGAAGCTGATCAGAGGAGCCTGAGAGAAGTGCTCATTTACAAGAGAAGAGTCTGATGGATATAGAGGGTTCTGCATCTGAACTCTTCACATCTTTGTTCATAATTTTATATATATTAAAAACACAAACACATATTTAAAGAGAGCACAGATCAACAGGGAGAGGGTAAAGGGCCAGCTTCTGTTCTAAACGGGACTGATCGAATATCTACTATTAATCTATAAGTACACAGACATGTGCAGAATTCAGGAAAACACGGTAAACCTGAGGATCTGACGGCCGCTGAGTTTGCAGATCGCTGACAGGAACAGGGAACAGCTCTGCCGGAGCGTGACTGAGCTCAGACGCAGGCTTATTTTACAGTCTATGGCAGTCAGGGCTGGAGTGGGACTCCTTTCAGCTCTGGAGTTTCAAGCCTTAGACCGGCCCACCTCAGTCGACGACTGACTATATGAAAATAAGGTCATTTCCAATTCAGTTTCTAATGACACTAACACGTCTTCTTCAAGGACACAGCTGCTTTAGTACTTCAAGTGTTTTTCATAAATCTGAGAACTTTAATGCTTTATAGATATCCAGTGCTTTGTAACTGTAAACACACACACACACACACACGCACACACACACGCACACACACACACACACGCACACACACACACACACACACACACACACAAACACAAACACAAACACACACACACAAATGTACCCCTACATAAGTAACCCAAACACTATTATATGTCTTAACACTAAAAATAAATGAATAAATGTATTCTAGTGAGATTTGAGCTCGGATCGGCGGCGTTGTAACGCAACACTAACCACTAGACTAAGATGGCGCTGTTCAGGTGATGTGTTCGGGATAAGGAATAAGCATCGCACTGTTCTCTGCTGCTGTTGATGTCTACTCTTTTTCTCCCCTTTGTAGATTTCTGATCAAGTTGTGTCAGATTTATTAATGCTGGGACTCATCTGATCTTCATTGAGCAGGTGTAATATTCATTAATATTCATTAATATTCACTAGGTGCCGCTGTTTGGGGTGGATTGATAGTTACGTCATCATTAACCTGCGGGCTGCATTTGGCTCACGGGGCTGCGAGAAAATAAATAAGAAGAGCAGAGCTGCTGCAAAATAATGAATAAAAAGAGTGTGGCCAAGATCAAATAAATAATTAAATGAATAAAGTGCAACTGCTGAGAGTGCAAGCAGCAGGACACCGGCCCTCAAGAGCAAAAAACAGACCGGCCCACCGGGAATTCTCCTGGTGCTCCCGATTAGCCAATCCAGGCCTGATGGCAGTGTTTCTCAGCTGGTGGCTCGCGATCTAAAAGTTTGTCGCGGGGACATTTTCAGTGGGTCGCGGACTGTGTGTGGTCAATAAAACAACACAAGTTAAATTTTCCCCTTATTTTGCTTATACTGGACTTTTATTTTGAAATGCGTGCGCAACAGCCCGACCGCTTGACATGTGAAATTTCATTTAATTATTGCAACAAAACTGTTGAAGCGCAAACACAACCCCGAATATGTAAAGTATGGATATATATATGTATATATTGACGACAAAAACGAGTTCTGTTAAATGACAGCAGTAAAATAGTGTTTATTCGTAATTCTCTGTGAATTTCTGATGATGTATCTGTCAATACTTGTTTTTGTTTACTAATAAATTAAACAAATTAAACAAACTAATTATAATTCCTAAAATTGTATTATAGTTTCTATAAATTTGGGTCGCGGCTTGATGACCATGTCAAAATGTGGGTCCTATGGCCAAACCAGTAGAGAACCCGTGGTCTAGGGTGAGGGGGTTACTCACAGCACATTACTTTATTGACCTTATTCTAAAACGCAGAAGTGCGGCTGATTTCGCGATTGTCTTAGAACTTGCGATTCAGTCGCCTATGGGAGAAATGACTAGTGTTACGTCCCAACCAGTCTAGGGTTGGTGGGAACAATAACAAGTGTAAAAAAAAATAAATAAAGAGAAACTCAAATACTCAATTTAGGGTTTTCCCCTTCTCCTGTCCCAACTCACAATAATCACAACGCTGATCAAGTAGTAACAATATTTATTTACTAAGAAAACAAAGATAGAAGCATCTCTTCGGAAGGGAATCCAGGCCAAAATAATAAACAAAAAGACAGCTAACTTGCGGGGAAATAATTCTAACTTACCTGCTCAAATAAAAATACCCCAAATAAAATTACAGCAAGCTTCCCTTTCTCCCTTGCTACCACAAACCAGGAGAAAACGTTTTAAAGTAAATGGCGATTCCCAACCTACCGCTTCTGTTTCTCCAAAACTAATATATATAAATAGGTATCTAATCAGAAAAGCCAATAGATTCACATTTCACAGAGAGCCGTTTAAGAAAATAATTAAATTGTCAGTAACAGAAATCTATTCACACCAAGTCAACCAACAATTTGGGGCAGGAGATAGGAGACGCTCGGAACAACAGCAGCGACGACGACGACGACGGAGATTTGCGACCTGCACCGAGCAGAAAGATCTCCTGCCCCAAATTGTTGGTTGACTTGGTGTGAATAGATTTCTGTTACTGACAATTTAATTATTTTCTTAAACGGCTCTCTGTGAAATGTGAATCTATTGGCTTTTCTGATTAGATACCTATTTATATATATTAGTTTTGGAGAAACAGAAGCGGTAGGTTGGGAATCGCCATTTACTTTAAAACGTTTTCTCCTGGTTTGTGGTAGCAAGGGAGAAAGGGAAGCTTGCTGTAATTTTATTTGGGGTATTTTTATTTGAGCAGGTAAGTTAGAATTATTTCCCCGCAAGTTAGCTGTCTTTTTGTTTATTATTTTGGCCTGGATTCCCTTCCGAAGAGATGCTTCTATCTTTGTTTTCTTAGTAAATAAATATTGTTACTACTTGATCAGCGTTGTGATTATTGTGAGTTGGGACAGGAGAAGGGGAAAACCCTAAATTGAGTATTTGAGTTTCTCTTTATTTATTTTTTTTTACACTTGTTATTGTTCCCACCAACCCTAGACTGGTTGGGACGTAACAATTGGGGGCTCGTCCGCTCGTTAATACGATATAGTTTATTCTTTCAAATTTGCTTGGCTGTTTTTGAACTTTTTGGTAGGGGAGGAGTTAAGTCAACTTAAAATGGATTTTGATCCAATTAAGTTTTCTCTCTTGCCTACGCTAGAGGAATTTGATAGGTGTAGAAAAAAAGATTTAATTCTAATAGCGGAGTTTTTCAACTTAACAGTGTCAAAAGAACAAAAAAAGCAGGTTATAAAAGATGAGTTGTACGTCAAGTTGGTGGAGGCCGGCGTTTTGCCTAGTCGCGCTGTAGAGGGTTCCGAGCAAGAGCAGGATTTAGCATCTGATGGCGAGGCGACATCTGGTTCAGAGTCAGGGAGTATAACGGTTCAGAAGATCGATCCGATGGTAACTATTCGTTTAAAAGAATTAGAATTAGAATTAAAAAAGCAAGAAAATGAGACTCAACTCCTGCGAATAAAAGAACTTGAAATAACCGCTGACCGTGATATCAAATTAAGAAAACTTGAGCTGGAAGCGCAAAAGATTCAGAGTACTAAACCAACACCATTACCACGCAGCAGCCGCCCTCCTTCCAGTAGCTCTGAGGCTGGGCAGCAACCCGACTTCGACGTTGGTAAGTACATCAAACTTGTACCTCCATTTCGTGAAACCGAAGTAGATTCGTACTTTGTGGCTTTTGAACGAGTAGCGGCTAAATTAAAATGGCCCAAGGAAATGTGGGCATTGTTGTTACAGTGCAATCTTATTGGTAAAGCCCAGGAGATTTGTGCGGCTTTACCAATCGAAGATTCGCTGGATTATGATAAAGTGAAATTGGCTGTTTTACGAGCTTATGAATTAGTACCAGAGGCGTATCGACAGAAATTCAGGGCTTGTTCAAAGACAGCCAAGCAAACGTTTGTGGAGTTTGCGCGTGAAAAGAGAGCGTTATTCGAGAAATGGTGCGTCTCTAACAAAACCGTAACACTCGAGGATTTGCAGGAACTGATACTGGTTGAAGAATTTAAAAACTGCTTACCAGATAATGTTGTAGTGTACCTGAACGAGCAGAAGGTCTCTAAATTGTCCGAAGCTGCAATTTTAGCAGATGAATTCGTGCTCACGCACAAAACGGTTTTTCCTGCCGTGCGCCCTCCAAGAATCGTTCAATCAGATGTGAGGGAAAAAGGAAATTATTCTTTCCGACCGGCGGCTGAAATTAATACTCCGAAACCGTCTGATAAAAAAAGGGTTTGCTTTTACTGCCTGGATCCTACCCATTTGATCTCAAATTGTAAAGCGTGGAAGCAAAAAGCTAGTAATAAACCCAAGGGGGTGGCGTTCACTTCTCTTACCTCTAGTTCGGTACAGACAACTCCGCGATCTGATCCCACTGTGTTTAAATCATTTTTACAAACCGGTACTGTGGCACTGCCTAATAGCCATGATATTAAATCAGTGGTAATGTTAAGAGATACTGGCAGCGCTCAGTCGTTAATACGGGAAAATACCTTACCATTTTCGTCTAAATCTTATACGGGTACTAATGTTCTCATTCGAGGAATCGAGATGGGCTGTACATCTGTCCCACTGCACAATATTCATTTACAATCTGACCTTATTACTGGTCCTGTGAGTATTGGTGTCTATTCACAACTACCAGTGGAAGGCGTAGACGTAATTTTGGGTAATGATTTGGCTGGAACAAAAGTATTTCCCTTTCCAATTGTGTCGGCAGAGCCAAATAATAGCAGTTCAGATGATGCGCTCGCGCTGTCGCACTTCAACTCTCTTTTTCCGTCTTGCGCCGTGACCCGTGCACAGAGAAAAAAATTTGAAGACGTACTTGATTTGTCTGAGTCGTTTTTATCTTTATCGCCAGAAAGCACTGAACATAAATTGTTGATTCAGCCGGAACCAGTGCAAGCTGATGCAGGCGTTAACGAAGGCGATGCTCTCTTAAAAGTAGGTAGGGAACAATTAATCGCTTTGCAGAAGTCTGATGTAACGTTGAATAAATGCATCAGTGCTGCTGCAGACGGAACGAAAATATCAGACGCGCCAGTTGGTTATTTTTGGGATGATGGTGTACTGATGCGTTGGTGGCAGCCCTCTGATAGAGAGCGGGACGGAGCTTATCAGATCGTTCTTCCTGTCGGCTACCGAACTCAAATAATGAAGTTAGCCCACGATCACATCTGCTCTGGACACCTTGGTGTTACAAAAACGTATGATCGCATTGCTCGGCATTTCTTTTGGCCGAATATGAAGTCATCCGTGTCTGCATTCGTTCGGTCTTGTCACATCTGTCAACTAGTGGGTAAACCCAACCAGACAGTTCCGCTAGCCCCTCTCCAACCCATTCCTGCGGTATGAGAGCCTTTCGAGAGACTGATCCTTGACGTTGTTGGTCCTTTACCTCGAGCGAAGTCTGGTCACCAGTACATTCTTACCATTATGTGTACAGCCACACGCTACCCAGAAGCCGTGCCACTGCGCTCAATAACATCCAAATCGGTGATTCGAGAGCTGGTTAAATTTTGTTCAATGTTCGGGTTACCGAAAATAATTCAAACAGACAGAGGAACAAACTTTACATCGCATTTATTTAAGCAGTTGGTAAAAGAGTTGCAGGTGGAGCACGAACTGTCAAGCGCATATCACCCTGAGTCGCAAGGTGCGCTCGAGCGGTTTCATCAGACGCTCAAGACAATGCTGCGCGCGTATTGCGTCGAAACGGGCAAAGATTGGGTAGATGGATTACCTCTGTTAATGTTGGCCATCAGGAGTACTGTACAAGAGTCGTTAGGATTTAGCCCTGCTGACCTTGTATTCGGGCATGTGCCTAGAACACCAATAAAGTTGATTAGTGAGCAATTCCTTTCTAAAAGTTTCTCTTTATTTGTTTTTTTTACACTTGTTATTGTTCCCACCAACCCTAGACTGGTCGGGACGTAACAATAGGAATAATAAACGGCAGAAAACGGTCAAACTACTCGCTCTACAAACAAATGTTTGCATGACTACACAGACCAAGTAGAGTAATATAACAAGAAAATATCAGTTTGCAACGTCAAGCAGCGTAACGAGCAGTTTTTAACGTCAAAAAATGTATGGAAGTGAATGAGACCGGAAGTCTCAAGCCAAAAAGATTAAAATGGCAGCGCCCGCTCGTCTGCAGAGAATAAGGTCAATACAACTACACTAATACATTAAACAGTTCCCACATTAACACACACAGAGGCTTTCACTGTCACTTCACGCAGAGGTCCTGAATGAACAGGCTGTTGTTTTGCCGAGTTTGAAGTAATGAATCAGTGAGCAGGGACAGAGCTTTACTGCACTGATCTTTATACAGAATATTGATCAGATATTGACATTACAGTGTAATACTGAGAGTTCATTTCATATCGCAGCCCACCTGCAGGACCTCCACTGAGCACCGGCCCACCGGTTGACAATCTCTGCTCTACATCGCCACTGGTGTGTGTGTGTGTGTGTGTGTGTGTGTGCTCCACAGCGCTGCTGGTGTGTATCTGTAACTCAGCCATCTGCCGGTGATTTACACCAGAGACGTCTGCTCATAAAGCGCTCTAATCCAATCAGCACGAGCCGTTGCACACCGCACGCATGTGTGTGTGTGTTTAACTGATCGCTCTTAATGTGCGCCTTAATCTCTCGCCCTCACACTCCACGCACATCTGACTTTACATCTGTAATTACACACACACAGCCCAGATCTGAGTCTGACACACCAATCTGGAGGAAAACACACACCAGACCGCATTACACAGAGAACACACACGTTACAGGGCAGCACACTGATACACACACACACCTCCTTCCTCTCTGTGTCGGTGCTGGATGAGTGTGTAATCTGTATATCCTGCATTCTGCGCTGTAGACAGAAGACTCTTGCTGTGGCTAGCTTTAGCCTACGGTCTGTGGCTCACCTCATCTCACATTTTCCAAATAAGAGTCCCATGCACACATCAACAGTAGAGTAGAAGCTCAGACTCAACATAAGACGTCAGTGTGTGTTTGGCTGATGATGCGGCGGCTCGTCAGGGGCTCATGAATATCCTGTGAGGCACGCAACAGTCTGCTGTGGGTTCTGTTTGACCTGCTGTCCACCGGGGCTTTACATGCGCATCATTTAAACACTATCGGTCAAGTTTGGGGGCAGTTTTATTAATGTTTTTAAAAATATATATTATTCTGTTCATCAAGGCAGCATTTATTAAATGAAAAATTATATGAAAATGTAAATAATTATATCAAATAATTTAGATTATATAAAAAAATTATATATATATATATATATATATATATATATATATATATATATATATATATATAATTATTAAAAATAAATGAAAATATCACTCCAGTCATTATTGCTTTTAATACTATTACCATTAATACTACTACTACTACTACTACTAATAATAATAATATCAATAATAAAATAATAATATAATAATAATACATATTATTAAATATTATTAATAATAATAATATCAATAATAAATCAATAATAGTAATAATAATAATACATATTATTAAATAATAATAAGTATTATTATTATTATTATTATTAATACTAATAATAATAAATATTATTAATAAATAATAATAATAATAATATGTATTAATAACAAATAATATTATAAATAATTATAATATTAATAAATTAATATTATAATAATCATTATTATTATTATTATTATTATTATTATTATCAATTAATATTACTATTATTATTATTAGTTATATTTATTATTAATAATATTATTATTTATTAATATTACTATTATTATTGTTGTTATTATTTATATTTATTATTATTAATATTATTATTATTTATTTATATTACTATTATTATTATTATTGTTATTATTTATATTTATTATTATTATTATTGTTGTTGTTGTTAGAGGAAATTCTGAAGGATCATGTAACTCTGAAGACTGCAGTAAAGCAGCTAAAAATTCATCATTTAAATCACTGGAATAAATGATTAAATTAAATGATAATCTGCTGCTGAACAGTTATTTTATAGTGCAATAACATCCTACAATTATACTATCTGTAGTGTATTTTGATGAAATAAATGCAGCCTTGATAAGCAGGAGAAGCTGATTTAAAAACATTTAAAAGTCCTACTGACCCCCAGCTGTTGACTGGTAGTGTACATGAGAAAGAGGAAACAGTGGTGTGTCTGAGGCTCACGGTGTGGCCATCTCCGCATGCTGAACTCTTATATCTAGGTGTATATACTGACATGTATTATTATATAGAAAATGTGAGTTAACTCAACTTCTCAAGGCAGATGGTGAACTAGAGTTTGTAAGTTGAACCAATGTGAAGTGTTTGACAGTGTAAACATTACCTGATGAAATCAACACAGATGATTAACAGCTGATCAATGAGATTATTCCTGCGGTTTCATTCACACAAAGACAGAGCGCATTACTTACGAAGACTCCAGAATAAATCTGAAGGAGAGAGTGGATGTGCATGTGTGTTTCTGTGAGTGTTTGGTAAAGCAGAATGAGAGTCTCAGCTCGTCTGGATCAGAGAGACTCAGAAACAGCTGCTCTGCTGAAAATAACCCTGCCTGTCTCAGTCTCACCTTGTGGATTTACACAAAAGCATAAAACCTGCGATTATTTCGAGTGCTCGTCTTCAGAAACTGCAGAAGCTCATTCCCCACAAGACAACACTATAATAATTCACCTGAACACGTCTGCCAGTTCAGTCATAAGGGAAATATTCATGATTAGTCGACCGTTCTGTGGAATACCGGATTCTGATTGGTCAATCACAACATTCCAATGTATTCCAATGTCTAATGTATGTCTCCAATAACAACTGCTTAATCTCATAACACAGACTCATCCATCGCCTTCACATTTAATGACAATATTCAGTCACTACAATTGTGCTGTTTGACTGAGATGAATAAAAACATAAATAAATGAAAATAAATAAATGTATAAAAAATAAATATATAATATAAAATAAATAATAAATAAATAAATAAATAGTTATTAAATAAAAAAATACAATTCTAATTTATTAAATAATTTTATAAATAAATAAAATACCAATAATTAAAAAATAAACAAACAAATAAATAAAAAATAATAAATAATTAAATAAAAAATGTAAATTATAATTCATTAAATATTTAAATAAATAAACAAATGATTAAATAAATAATTAAATAAAAAATACAATTATAATTTATTAAATAATTACATAAACAAATAAAAATAATAATAAATAAATGAACAAATAAATACAAATAATAATTAAATAATAAATAAACAATAAAATGTAAATTACAATTAATTAAATAATTAAATAACTAAATAAATAAAAATAATAATTAAATAAACAATTCAATAAAAAATTACAACTATAATTTATTAAATAATTAAATAATAATAATAATAATAATAATTAAATAAATAAATAAACAAACAAATAAAAAATAATAATTAAATAAATAAATAATTAATTTAAAAAAATGTAAATTATAATTCATTAAACAAATAAATAAATAAATAAATAAATAAATAAATAATAATAATTAAATAAATAAATACATAATTAAATGTAAAATGTAAATTAAAAATTACAATTATAATTTATTAAATAATTAAACAAATAAATAAAAATAATCATTAAATAAATTAATAAACAAACAAATAAATAAAAATAATAGATAAATAAATAAATAAATAAATAAATAAATAAATAAATAAATAATAATAATTAAATAAATACATAATTAAATGTAAAATGTAAATTAAAAATTACAATTATAATTTATTAAATAATTAAACAAATAAATAAAAATAATCATTAAATAAATTAATAAACAAACAAATAAATAAAAATAATAAATAAATAAATAAATAAATAAATAAATAAATAAATAAATAAATAAAAAATGTAAATTATAATTTATTAAATAATTAAATAAATAAATAAATAAATGGGTTAGTGTATGCTACATACAGCCATTTTTATTTCTATTTATTTCATCAGTATTTTTCTATAGCAGTTTTTACAAAACACAGGTGAAGAAGAGAGAATAAAGGAGCATAATAATATTCCAGACCATGGAACAGTCCAGCAAATCTGTCCTCAAGCTTTACAATAAAGAGCAGTAGATTATTTCAGCTCTGATCGATGTTTAGCGTCCAGTACTTTAGTTTATTGTGCAGTAGGTGTGTAATAATCAGCATAATGTAGATACAGCCGGTGGTTATCCTGAATAAAGCCTTCAGTAGTGCTTTTTTTATTCTGAGATAACCATGAGTCTTATCCTCTAGACGGTCATAATAAAGGCTGGGTTATACAAAAAACAATAGTCCCAGCTTATTTGATTATAGTTTTTAAATGATGCACAGTTCCACTGAGCTGCATGTTTAAATAGCCTCATACACATTAACATGATCCACATTTATAAGACCTGCTGCACACTCTGCGCCTCTGAAGCCAGCGCCTGTCCTCCTAAATGTGGAGAAATGGCTCAAACAATGAAACTCTCCAGCTCACAGAAAGACAGAGAGGGGAGAAAAACTAACTAAATAAATAAATAAATAAAATGAAAACCCTCTGAGATAATGGGGAGAGGAGATAAGAGGAGAGTAAAAGCTCTGCAGGAGAGAAACAGACGAGCGCAGAATGAATCCTCAGAAACGCGATTGCTTTCTGGAGACCAAGACAGCAGCAGCAATTGGGGGAGAATTGAATGAAACTTGCTTTGGAGGAGAAGAAAGTACACGCAGCAGAGATTCATCAGTCTCAGAACAGCCTGAACATCTAAAGGCTGAACACAAAATGTCCAGCAGCATCCACTGAGGAAGAGAGAGTCCAGCCTGAGACTCCAGCATTAACACTGTCCGCCTCAATAATGGAGCGTGTGTGAGGATACAACAACACAGAGCTCGCACTACACCATACCTTCACTTTACTCGGACTTCAAAATATCTGCGTACACACAAAAGCACTCAAGCAGACGACACGTGATGTAGTTTATATGCCAGAGCAGTATGACTCTCCCACAGAGAGACACACAGACATGGAGGATTCGGAGCATGCTCATCATCCCTGCGCACACAAACCAAACCGACACAACACCGATGTGGCCAATAGAGCTGTGGCTAAACCTTTATTTATGTGGTGTTTTTTTTTTTTTTATTGCAGTCTGCACTCTGTTTGTGCTCTGTTGCACAGTTTGTACTTTTGTACTGTCTGGACTGGAAGCTCCCATCACTAAGACAAACTTAAAAAACAAAGCTCTTTCTAATTCTGGAGATGTATAGCTCAGTGTTTAACAGCAGATGGCTGACTTTGCTCATTGCCCTAAAAACACAAGTGTGTCTAACCCAGGGATGGGCAAACTTGATCCTCAAGGGCCATTGTCCCTGCAGAGTTTTGTTCCAACACTACTCAAACACACCTGAACAAACTAATCGGTGTCTTCAAGATCACTTGAACTCTATAGGGAGGTCTGTTTCAATAGGGTTGGAGCTAAACTGTGCAGGACACCGGCCCTCCAGGACCGAGATTGCCCACCCCTGGTCTAACTCCAACCCAGAGTTAAGAACTCTGAGAGCCAGAATGACAGAAAATGACGACTGAAACTCTCAGATCACACACACAGATCAGTCTGGACAGGATGCCTCTCTGATGCGTACGCAGCTACTCACATCTACACACACAGGCTCACATGTGATTCTCTGAACAACATCTAATCTGAAAACATTCATCCAAACCACAGCAGAAAAACACGAGCGTACAGCAGCAGGAAGAACACTTCCATCAGGCTTTTGTCCTGTTTCTACTCAAATATCTCAAACTCTTCAACAAGCACTGTCTAGACGAGGACAAATCCGCTCTTGTTTTTAGAAATAATGAGTCAAAACAGAGTTAAAACAAGCAAAATACTCTTGTTTTTGCAGAACGTCATTTTACTTACCCCACTGGTGGATTATTTAGCTTGTTTTAAGGGAAAAACGTCTCAGGCTGCATCTGTAACCATGGTTCACTGAAGAGAACGAGACGCTGTGTCAAATATCAATGCTGTGGGAACACTTTCAATTCAAGGAAGCACATGATATGGCGTGCCGTCATAAAGGATCTGCAACCCATGTCTGGGAAACATCCATACACACTAATTCATTGCGGACAATTTAGCCTACCCAATTCACCTGTACCACATGTCTTTGGACTTTGGAAACCGGAGCACCCGGAGGAAACCCAAGCCAACACAGGGAGAACATGCAAACTCCACACGGAAACACCAACTGCCATAGCCAGGACTCGAACCAACGACCTTCTTGCTGTGAGGTGACAGCACTACCTACTGCACCACTGCATTGCTGCTTCAAATTCAACTTTGTCGAAATAGGCAATCCAGGCATGTGAGGAGTGTGTCAATTAGACACAGTGTCTTGCTCACCTTGGAGAACCAAGGCTACTGTTGTAACTGCTTCACATATGAATGCTAAATGGGAATGCAATCCATACTGGCAAGTGCCTGGGAGCCATGTCCGCTTAAGCCACTAACATATTTGACCCTAGAGGGGGATCTACATCCAGTTGGTAAAACCGGGTGTAGGTGTGAGGGGTAGATCCCCCTGCTGAGTTGCACATATCTGGCTGATTTGAGTGGGCCCGGACAGCCAAGGGACAGAGCGAGCCCGGGCCTCATGAGCTGGTGTGATAGCATCTACTATCCACCTGCTCAAAGTCTGTTTGGATGCAGAGGAACCATGATGAGGGGTGCCGAATAAAAGAAATAATGGTTCTGTCCAACGCCACTGGGCAGCTCTGTAGACACAAACGTCCCGAGCCATACCAGAGCAAAGAAAATTAAACCTTTCCTCGTCTGACGAAGCAAACAGAGGAGTATTAAAGGCCTGCAGCACTATAGGTCAAGACATATACATTGAGACCTCATGTACATACTCCGCACTGGGGTACAAAACTGCCCTGATCATTCCAGAGGCAAAGTCCAAGTTTGAAGAGGCCACAGTCAAGAGCTGAAGGTCCTCCACTCTTTTGAGTGAATAAACTGACAACAGAAATGGTTTTAAGGGTCAGCATTCTGTCTGACACCCCTAAATGTGTTCAAACACGGCTGCCGACAGGCACTCCAGCACTATCAACAGACCCCAAGTCGGAACCCTAATGCTGCTTGGAGGCCTCAGCCTCAAAGAGCCATGGAGGAAACGTACTACAAAGTGCTTTCTCCCTGCCACAGCCATATCGCCCTGCAGCCCAAGACCGGTTACTCACTGAAGCTGAGCAGGGCTGAGCCTGGTTAGTACCTGGATGGGAGACCACTAGGGAACACAAGGTTGCTGTTGGAAGTGGTGTTAGTGAGGCCAGCAGGGGGCGCTCAACCTGAGGTCTATGTGAGTCCTAATGCCCCAGTAAAAGTGAAGGGGACACTACACTGTCAGTGGGCGCCGTCTTTCGGATGAGACGTTAAACCGAGGTCCTGACTCTCTGTGGTCATTAATAATCCCATGGCACTTCTCGTGAAAGAGCAGGGGTGTAACCACGGTGTCCTGGCCAAACTCCCTCTATCGGCCCTTACGATCATGGCCTCCCAATCATCCCCTTCCATCGAATTGGCTCTATCACTGTCTCTCCACTCCACCAATAGCTGGTGTGGGGTAAGTGCACTGGCATCGTTGTCCTGTGGCTGCCGTCGCATCATTCAAGTGGAGCTGCACACTGGTGGTGGTGTGGAGAGACCCCCCTCATGATTCTGGTGCTTTGGGTGTATGGCCATACACAATAAATGCGCTATATAAACACACATTACATTACATTACATTACTAAATGATCAGACGAATTTAGCTGTCACATATACCATTAATTTGAGGGAGCACTGTCTAGGGCTGAGCTGACTGAGATCGGAGGATCTTCCTGACTGGAATCTCCCACAGGAGGCTGTCCAGGATGGACACTAGGTCCAAAAACCGAACTCGGAACAACCAAAACGAGGCTACCTAGAAAAGGCAGAGCCTGTCTTCTCTGACCCTCTACAGAACTCCTAGGAGAGCGATCGAGGGAAATACATACAGATGTTACCTTGGACACATCTGTACCGTGGTATCCAGTCCCAATGGAGCCGGAATCAAAATTGGGTGGTTTCTTGAGAGGCTTCCAACTGGCCTGCACCACATGTGGGTATTTCTGAAAGAGCGCTCGATGGCTTCTCAACACTTTCATAGGGAGAGTCTTTTCGAGAGCTGACTGCGCATGCTCCTCTCCCAAACAATCCACACACATAACATGCGAGTTCTGTTCGGGGAAGAAACGAGGACAATAATTTTTTTCTGCAATTTATATATAAATATATAGTTTTGGAGAGTAAAGAGGACAGTGTCACAGTGCTCGTGAAGACAATGAAAGCTGAAGCTGTATGAGCAGGCCCAGGCTTTTATAGGCTGGTATGATGTCACGCATCACCGGGACATCCTGCTAATTCCATTGAAGTGATTTCACATGCGCTTCAGGACTTCCTGGAATTGAAAGTGTACCCATAGCATCAATACTTAATGCAGCGTTGAAGTTCCCTGAAGGGGAAGTCTTGTTTGCTCATCTAGAAAATGTGTCTTGCTTTAAGATTTTTAGATTTTTGGACTAGAATCAGGACAAAAGCTCCAAGTAAACAATCATATTTAGCAGTGCAGAGCGTGTGCAGGCATGGCCTGATAACCGCATTGAAGGATTACTGCAGTTTGGAAAAGGTTTTGGAACCACTCAATTTTCTTTTCTACTATTCCTACAGTGCATGTGTGTGTTGTGTGTGTGTGTGTGTGTGTGTGTGTGTGTTGTGTGTGTGTTTTTTTAATAATTATTTTATTTAGTCTTTTAGGAAAACTGTATATCCAAAGCTACTGGTCAGCCCACGATTCAGCAAACATCTGAAAAGCACATCTCTGATAAACCACCAAGGTAGCAAAGATTGATCTGGAGGATCTGGTCCTCATTTGGCATAAATCAGGCCCAGCAGGCATTCATCTGGCACTGGCATACAGCATGTGGATTGGCAGAGGTGACAGCTTCTACAAGGCAGCACACAATACTTGGGCCAGAAGTAAAATGTAATATTTGACCTAGGTGTCAATCTTTGATATGTGGGCCATGTAAGTTTGGCCCATCTTGACCCACATTTTAAACATATTTTTAATATTTTCAAATAAAGAAACCTAGCAATCAGGTCACTTTGAGAAAAAGCACGCAAATAGCACGCCTAAAGTGCAATGATTCATGGGTAGATTCATTTCATTGCAGTCGTAACACATCAACATATCTGGCCCAGTTATGGGTTATTAACTTGGCTGAGACTTGGCCCAGATATAGTCCATGTTTGGTCCTTGTCTGGAAGCCAGTCTTGGTTCAGTCATGTACCGTAATTCACTGTGGCATGTGGGCCAAGCAAAAGCTGAATGTGTGTGCCAGAGCTGGGCCGGAGATATTTAGCTATGTGGTCAAAATCCATCCTGCTGTACAGCGTGTGTGTGTGTGTGTGTGTGTGTGTGTGTGTTGGGTTCTTACTGTTTAATTCAACTCATCGTTATTTCTATAACACCTTTACGATGTAGATTGGGTCAAAGCAGTTGAACACAGATGAAGCTCTGGTGACCTGAAACTGCTTCAGTCCAGTTCTCAGAATTATAAAAAGAGTTTTCGTACCTTCTTTGCAGTATTTCCCCCTGAAGCGCGTGTGTGAGCAGTCGCATTGGACCTCCCCGAACTGCACGCTGCAGACTCCTCCGTTCAGGCAGGGGTTCTGTTTGCTGCACAGGAGCTCCAGGTCGCTGTGTATGCCGTGGCTGTTGATCAGCGCTGGAGGAATCTCGCCCAGCTTCAGGTTGGAGATCAGACCCAGGAACGGCGGCTCGTACTTCACTGTGCTGGAGGTGAGGGCGGACAGGCGGACGTCTGGTGGGATCCCCCCCACAAACAGATCACTGACCACCGCCATCTCCCTGCGTTTGGAGCGCACCTCGGCCGCCCGGGCCTCCCCGTCCACCATCAGCAGCGTCTGTCGGTAGTTTCGGGTCAGCAGCACCATGTGCCAGCGGTCATCACTGACGCGCGTCTCCGTCTGCAGCGTGGCCGGCTCTGCGCAGTGGATGGCGAAGCGCAGATGCAGGACTCCTCCAGAGATCAGCAGCTCCAGGAAATCACAGTTCCCTCCATCATCCAGATACAGCACCAGAGCTTTACTGATGTTGGTCTTCAGGCTGAAGCTGAGCTCTCCCACAGATCCCGCTTCCCACCGAGAGTACCGTGCCCACTGCCCCGGAGCCCCGCCGAACTCCAGAGATGCACACACACACACGCCAGACAACAGCAGCACACACACCCAAAACACGCGCCGGGACTCCATCTCACACTCGCTGATGATGAAAACACTCCTCAGCTTCTCAGGTCAGCTGATTCCCAACACTGCGGCTCCACTCCGAGAGGTGAACTACTCCTGCTTCTGTCTTTATCCGTTTATCCAGACTCGATCCGTGGTCTCTCCATTAGGATGAAGCAGAATTACACTGTTGGATCCCAATCTGAGTTGTGATGTTGTGGGGGCAGTTGTGGCCTAATGGTCAGACTTCAATTGGACTCCAAAGGTCTCAGGTTTGAGTCCTGGCAGCAGCTCAACACCACAGCGGAGGAAATTCCCTTGAGGAGGCACCGATCCCCCACTGGTCCCCGGGTAGGCCGCCGTTTCAGGGGTGTAAGTTGCGTTGGATAAAAGCGTCGGCTATATGCATGAATGTGGATGTTTTACAGGAGTCCGGCAGATGTGTGTTTAGCAGACGGACAGATGTGCAGCTCATGCTCATGTTGAGTTTATCTGGAGCTCATGTTTCCGGCTGGACACGGTGAACTCCACACCTAGGAGAAAAAACAGAACATGTGATGAGAAACACAAGCACACAACCTTCACACACACAGGCTGACTGGGTTATTGTAGCTTTGAGCTGGGTTATAGCTCACTGAGGATCATTCATTCCAGCAGATATTGATCACAGAGGTTGGTGAGATCAGCTGTTCAGTGGGAGACAGACGTAGGCCCAGTGCCAATTCTACCCCTTAGCCCTTCCCCTACCCCTTGTTTTGCGCGTCCCCGTTAAGGGGGAGGGGTGTCCCAATTCTTTTTAGCTTTAAGGCGTAGGGCTAAGGGGAAGGGGTATAGATTGCTCTTCAAGCCAAGATTTTTCCGGACCACAAAACCAAGGGGTAAGAGAATTTCCCAGAATACACCAGCCACAACAGCAGGATAGCTGCACCCGGACATCAGGAGATCCACAAATTAACATTTGTTGTCATTTTTATGAATTCTCTCAACAAACAGCACATGTTTAATATAATCATAACCATGTCTGTGTTTACCGTCATGCTTTAATAAAAACACTCATGTAAAAACTGCTAAATGTGGCGATCAATAATCCATCATAACTCCTGTACAGCAGCCCCACAACATCCTGACACTCCAGTCCCCTGTCAGAAGAGTCTAGTGTGTGTGATGAGCTGTTCACAGAGTCTGCTGTAGTGTTCATGCTGTTCTGGTGTGTTTACATGATGAATATGGCCACGGTGTGAACACACAGTACAGTTATGATCTTATTGCCACATTATTTGGTCATGATAACATGATATCTGCCTTCAGTGATGTCCTGAAGATAAACACCAAACAACACAACTGGAGTAACTCCAGCAGTCTCCATCGTCTGATCTCATATGAAGCAGGAGATGGCGATGACACATGATGACCTGTGCAGGTGCTGTAGTGCTGGCACAATTCTTAGGGGTGAATTTTGAAGCCCTTCACACTACGTTTCAAGGGGAAGGGGAAGGGGTACAACAATAAAATTGGGCCAATAAAAACGGTCTGATAAAATCAGCATTCCCACTTTAAGCCTATTGTCAAATTACCTGATGCTCACTGACTAAAAGGCAGAAACACTGCAAACATGCTTTCCTTGTGTAGAGTTTTTATTTAGTTTCTACTCCAAATATCTAAAGATTCTGAAATCAATGGTGATCAAGTCAAACATATTGTCTGAGAAATAATAAAGAAGCACAATAACCTTGTTTTTGGTTTTGACATGATATCTCTTTGCTCATTGTCAGATTATTTTGCTTGTTTTAAGGACAAACTCATCAAACTTCATTTTAACTTATTATTTCTGAAAACAAGACTATATTTTGCTCGTCTATAGAATGCTTTTTGATATTTAGACTAGAAACAAGACAAAAACTCTGGGTAAGGAAAGCATTTGTTTTTTATAATTATTTTTTAGGGGTTTTCACCTTTATTGACAGGACATATATAGAGACAGGAAAGTGTGGGGAGCAGAGATAGCGGAAGGATCAGCAAAGGACCTCGAGACGGGAATCGAACTCGGGTCGCTGCGAGCACCTCGGTGCCATGTGTCAACGCACTAACCACCAGGCTATTGGTGCCGACAGGAAAAAGCATTTGTGATGTGTATTCTGTGACAAATCTAAAAAATGATCAGATGTGCTCCAACATTAGGCACATTCAAATCAAGACTGAACACACATCTGTTGAGCTGTGCCTTTACTGAATGAGCACTGTGCTGCGTCCGACAGATCACACTATTATGTTTTTCTTTTATATTCTTGTATATCACATTTTACCCGTTATGTTTTTTTTTTTACTTGTTTCTTTTATTCTTGTTTATGTAAAGCACTTTGAATTGCCACTGTGTATGAAATGTGCTATATAAATAAACCTGCCTTGCCTTGCCTTGCCTAGGTCTGGGATGAAAACCGTTTTCAAGGTATACCGCGGTTTAGAAATTATCATTACCGGTCATTATCATTATCATTACCGGCTATACTGTTCCTGAGGTATGTGTATGTTTTTTTTTAGGAAAACAGTATCTCCAGCAGAAAAGCTCTCCAGAGATGCTGTTTTACATTGTGAAGAATTCAGAGTTTTTAAAACTAATGAAGACAGCAGAAGGCAATGATTGATTTGAATTATTCAGCCGGACATGTTTACTGCTGCAAAATATGATAGATGTTTCTCAAAATAACATATATTGTGCTCAAAGGAGAAAAAAGTTAAAGAAAAATAGTTGTTTTTTTAGCCAGACATTTAAAAAGAAGATACTTTAGAGCAGTGATCACAATAGCGTCAAATAGTGATATTTATATCCAAGGTTATCACACCGTCAGAATCTTATACTGGCCCATGTCTAGACATATCCACATTATTTTTGAAGCTAGAGCCGCGTGGCAGCCACTGAACCTCAAATGTGTCAATACTATTGGTCTCATTCACTTTCATTCATTTCAATTTTAGAAATCAAATCAGCTTCAACACTGTAATTCATGCTGAAGTATATTTGATTGGCAGTTGACAAGCGGGAAAGGAAAACGACGGCCTGGAGAAAATAAAGACAAACTACAGTAACAGCAGAACAGGTGGTGTACTGCGGTAACACACTTACATTCTGATGTACCGTAACATTAAAAATGACCAGCAGAAATCCCTGATATTCCCTGACTCGGGAAACACATTCGTTCATTCATTTTCTTTCGGCTTAGTTTCTTATTTAAACATTTATTTGTAGCGTTTTGCCTTTATTAGATAGAACAGTAATCAAGACAGGAGGCGAAGTTGGAGAGAGAGAGAAGAAGGTAGGGTCGTGAAATATCCTCGAGCCGGGATTCGAACTCTGGACGCCCTGAAGTGCTCCTGCTCCATATGTCAGCGCACTAATTGCCTTAATTTGCTTAGTTTCTTATTTATCAGAGATCGCCACAGTGGAATGAACTGCCAACTTTTCCAGCATAAGTTTTACACAGCGGATGCCCTTTCAACTTTAAACCCAGTACTGGGAAACACCCATACACACTCATTCACACACACACACACACACACACTCATACACTATGGCCAGTGTAGTTGATCAGTTCCCCTATAGTGCATGTGTTTGGACTGTGGGGGAAACCGGAGCACCCGGAGGAAACCCACACCAACACGGGGAGAACATGCCAACTCCACACAGAAACACCAACTGACCCAGCCGAGACTCAAACCAGAGATCTTCTTGCTGTGAGGCCACAGTGTAACCAGAGCTGAACTCTTCTTCTGTGGTGTCCTGTTACTCTCCTGTGTTTATATCGCAGCGCTGCTCTGCTCTGATCTGAAGCTCTGTGTGCAGGCCTGATTGCAGCTCTTGACCCTTCACTGAGACCTGCACATTATTCTGGAGAGAGACTTTAACTGCAGCCCCTCATGATTAAACACTCCCAAAGCTGATCCTGTAACCCCAGCCGCAGACATCCTGCTCTTATAGCACACATACATCAACTACATTAACATGCAAATCAGAACTGAGCCACTCCCACTCCAGTGGACACTTCAGCCAATCACATGCAGAGAATATGCTGATTACCCTGTAAACACTGGATTCCCTGATTAATGCAAACAGCAGGAAGCTTTTTCTGGACAAGAGAAACATCTTGTGTTCAGGAATAATGAGTCAAAAACAAGAGAAATGAGCTGAGCAAAATAATACTGATTTACTCATGATGTTAGATGACTACTCTTCCCCCACTGTCAGATTATTCTGCCTGTTTTAAAGTATTTCTGAACACAACACTATCTGTTACTCTTGTCTGGTAAATGCTTCTAGATTTCAGTGTGTGTTCTTTAATCAGTCGTATGAACACACACACACACACACACACACACGCACACACGCACACACGCGCACACACGCACACACACACGCACACACACGCACACACACACGCACGCACACACACGCGCACGCACGCACGCACGCACGCACGCACGCACGCACACACACACGCACGCACGCGCACACACACACACACACACACACACACACACACACACACACACACACACACACACACACACACACACACACACACACACACACACACACACACACACACACACACACACACACACACTAGGCTCAGCAGAAACAGAAATGTGCTTTGATGTCTAGCATAAGCTCTAAATTCAGTCTAAATGCTGCAAACAGCTATGCTAATGTGGAGCGCCGCACTGAATTAATCTAGCAGGAAAACAGGCAGCCATGTTGAACGCGCAGCCGTTTATTAAAGGGTCAGTGATTGTCAGATGATGATAATGAGCCTCTTCATGCGTATGAATATATAATGTCCACTTCAGAAACAGCAGAGCACTTATTCAACACACACACACACGGCCCGAGGGTCACACACACACACACAGAGAGAGAGAGAGTGAGCGAGAGAGGCTTATGAAAACTCTCTGCACAGGTTTAATATTCTGATCTTCTCTAAACAGCATGGCCTCTTGCTTTAAAAGGTTTGGAATGTAAACTTTAACAGCGCCTCTGTCCGTGTTTCGCTGTTAGCCTCGTCCACAGTTAATTCCTCTACACTTCTGGAAAAGATCTGTGCAGATTTCCTTCAACATAATTCACCAAGAAAGAGCTCCCAATGTACGGAAGACTCTGATTTAATAGATCCGCGTCAGCGTCAAGCAGGAGCAGATCGTGAGGTGCTCAGGTGTGTTTGTTTCTGTGCACATGCTCAGTTTGCTGTTGATTAAGCTGCATTGCTTTCACCAGCGCTGGTTGAGTTGCACATAGAGAATCACGTCTTTACTCTGGGATTATCACTCTTAATAAATACACTTGCAGATGAAGTAAATCATATCTCAAAGCATTAACTGGAACACATGCAACACTAAATGGAGTCTAGCTTTAGGTTTGTTCAGAGGTTATTTATTATGCTGTTGGGCTGCCATCTCTGGTCATTTTGGATTGTTTTGCTGATCCATAATTTAGTTGGAGCACTTTGGCTGTTGTTTATTTATGTTACATTGTCTTAAGACTTGTACACACTTTTCGTTTGCGATTATTACCAGTGTTTTTCACAGAGGATTTTCCAGATTCAAACCCAAGCGATATTCACTGCTGTCGAGCAGCCGAATCACTCCTTGACGTTAGATGGCGCTACATAACTTTAAGCTTCTGTGACCCCAGTGTGGCCAGATAATTATCGTATTTGTATGATAATTTCGACCTCTGTACGATCAATAATGAGAAAAATCCTATAATGTACGAGGATTTCAGAATTTTATGGCATTTAAAAGTAACTTCATTGTAATCTTCGTGCTTCTTTACTTATTGATCGAGCTGCATCTTTTCTTGTGCTGTCTGAGAGGAGTAGCTGGAGTTAGGCACGTTTTCTATCTTACGTTGCCTCTTCTCAGCCAATCAACGTGGAGAATGGCTCTCTCTCTCTCTCTCTCTCTCTCTCTCTCTCTCGAGTTAACGCTCCTGCTGCGCGTGCCCGTGGTTAGGTCAGTAGTTTTCAGTTTGAAGTCGATCTTTTAAGCAATAATGTTAAAACAATTGGTGCTGTAAAGGCAGGTGAGAAGGACGGGAGTTTTCCCTTGATGTTCTCGTTTTCCCCCATTCAGATGAGTCTTGTGAACGTGTTTTCTTCCAAAGTAAGTCTCATCAAAACAAAGCATGAAAATAAATCCCTCAACATCTGGCAACATGCAACATGCAATGACAGCAACTCAGAGGTGGAGTTCCCACTAAGGTACCCAGTTTTTTTAACGTATTGTGTTAATTTGCACATTGTGTCAAAACTCTAAGTGTCTAGATAATAGCTGTATACTCTCAGTTTGACTCGTGTACGATAATTTTCCTCCAAATACGATAACTTTGAGGTTCTGGTATGATACTTTGACATTTCCAATCTGGCAACACTGTGTGACCCGCTTGAAACACAGAGGAAGAAGAGAGGAAGTTGACATGCTTGCTGTTAAACTTCCTGGCGATTTGAACAAGCATGGATGGGTGAAGCAGCAGCTCCGGCTCTAGCGATGAAGAAAAGATTATTGTTCAGCAGAGCAACGAGCCTCTGTGCATCTTCTTCACTGTGTGCTCGCATTGACAGTTTAGCGCTTGAGCGCCTCCTAGTGCTGTTTACTGTAACTTCAGCAGCTCCGTGCACGTAAACAAAAGTCCCGATCTGATTGGCTTAGGCGTTTCTTATAAAATGAGGCTTTTAGGCCTGCCGTTTTGCACATTGGTGTGCACGATCACATAGGCGCCCTTTATTAAGTCACAAGGTGTTAAACGTCGACGAAAAACGTGAACAAAAAGCGTCCCGGTGTGCACGCACCTTTATGCTCATGAGTCGTATTTAAGTAGAGAGCGTGACAGCATCTGAACAGCTGTGGCAGTGTGGACTGAGAAGTGTTCATCAGACTGACCCACAGCGACTAGCAAACGGGAGCTGATTACATCATCGCCACTGGCCTGCATGGTTTGGGTCTTGTGGAGCTGTGCATGGATGGATTTACACTTCAGTGTTTGGACTCTCAGCAGTGAAGATTAAAGCACACTGAACTGAACTGAACTGAACTGGACTGGACTGAGACCGCTTCAGTTCACTAGAACTTCTGTGTTCAGCTGCTGACACACACTCTACACTGGAGAAGAGCTAATACAGATACACTGAATAAGCATTGTGTGTGTGTGTATGTGTGTGTCTTTGTGTGTGTGTGCGTGTGTGTGTGTGAAGACCAACACATCAGAAACTGCTGTAAAGTCACTCCATCAGCTTCATGTACAGTCTCTGTGGAATTAAGTTGAGCTCATCTCATTTGCATATGAATATAGACGTGCTCGCTGTAAACGCTGCGTCTGTGCGCTCAGAATCAAACACCATACCCTTCCCTGCGCTCGAGACCACTGTCTGCACTTCTGCTCACATGGAATGCCTTTAGGGCGGGGCTATCAGTCACTCTGGGTGGGGCTATCAGTCACTCTGGGTGGGGCTAACGATCATTCAAAACGGGGTTATCAGTAATTTGGGGTGGGGCTAACAAATGTGGGGTGGGATTACTTAGATTACCTAATCCAATCAGTTCCCAAAGGATTAAATTAGACACCGGCCTACATGTGTTCTAATCTCAGGCACATCTCAATTGGGTGTGTATCACTGGATGTAAAGGACAGTCTCCAGCTCATTGTCGTGATGACTTTAAGCAGCAGCACACTGAGAACAACCCTCTGGAGCAGTCGAGCGTCTGACATTCAGCCAGACTGCAGAAACTCCCCAGAGATCTGAATGTGTGTGTGTGTTAGAACACAGCCGGCCGCTAGTGTTCACTCGCTGTCTGTCTCTCACACACACACACACACACACACACACACACACACACACACACACACACACACACACACACACACACACACACACACACACACACACACACACACACACAGCAGGAAAAGCCTGAGCAGAAAAGCCCTGCAGGAAGAAAGAGTCGCAGGGGAATCAGGACCCATAAAGTCAGTGGATGAAACCCGGCGACAGCACTAACGCACTAATCAGAGGATCTGACAGAGTTTAGCAGCTTCATCACACTCTGATTCAGGCTGATCTCAGGAGCTCCGGCTCACACGCTTCTGTGCATCACAATTACAACCGAGAGCACTTCCACACACACAGAACACACACACACACACACACACACACACTGACGGAGCCGCTGCACTCCACCTCAGAGCTCACCTGCTATCTGTCATCCACAGGTGTGTGTGTGTGTGTGTGTGTGTGTGTGTGTGTGTGTGTGTGTGTGTTAAAGATCCAGAAACACCATGATGAATACAGTGCTGGTCTCCTAAAGAAATCAGTTTGACCTCCATACCTTATGAATGAGCGACGCTGTGAAATCAATCTCCTGCTGGACGCTGAGCTCATGCTGAAACAGTGTAGCAGAGAACCAGTGAGAGAACACTGATCTGAGCACAGCTGACTGCCACATACGATCACAAACACTGCAGAAGAGTGTGTGTGTGTGTGTGTGTGTGTGTGTGTGTGTGTGTTATTCTCTAAACACACCAATGAGAAACAGCTGATGTGATGGTGGGATCACCTGCTTTCTCCACTGGACTCACGGACTGCGTTTACATGGACAGCAATAATTTGATTTTAATCTGATTAAGACAATACTCTGATTAACAGTCGACAGCCATTTTTGATTAATCTAATCAGATTACGGTCATAATGGAACTAAAGAGAAATAGAATGAAGAGATGTGGAGTATGCTGATCTTAGTCGCATTATTGAAGTGCAGCGCAGACATGAAACACCGCAGTCAGACGATTACCGTGTGGTGTAGGACTTATCGCCGTGTTTTGGGACAGGATAATCCACACACACACACACAAAGAAAAAAACATTTAAACAAATAGAAATTATGTAAGGTTATACACTGAAAGCTTTGTATATTCATGTATGTATTTTATGTTAGTTAAGCTTATATGGGACTGCCAGTGTGAACGAACGATTTGAAGACCTGCCAGAAGAGCAGAGCAGAATCAGAGCTAAAACAATGGAGGATTACTTTCTCTTTCTTAGTAGCGTCGCATTGTACAGCAGTGTTCTAGTTATGACCTGTATGTAGTAGTCACTCTGACCAATCAGAGTAAAGTTGGCTCAATCTGACCAATCACAGTAAAGTAGGCTCAATCTGACCAATCAGATCAGAGTAGGCTTAATCTGACCAATCAGATCAGAGTAGGCTTAATCTGACCAATCAGAGTAAAGTAGACTCAATCTGACCAATCAGATCAGAGTAGGCTTAATCTGACCAATCAGAGTAAAGTAGGCTCAATCTGACCAATCACAGTAAAGTAGACTCAATCTGACCAATCACAGTAGACTCAATCTGACCAATCACAGTAAAGTAGACTCAATCTGACCAATCACAATAAAGTAGGCTGAATCTGACCAATCAGAGTAAAGTAGACTCAATCTCACTAATCACAGTAAAGTAGGCTCAATCTGACCAATCAGATCAGAGTAGGCTCAATCTGACCAATAAGATCAGAGTAGGCTCATTCTGACCAATCAGAGTAAAGTAGACTCAATCTGACCAATCAGATCAGAATAGACTCAATCAGACCAATCAGAGTAAAGTAGACTCAATCAGACCAATCAGATCAGAGTTGGCTCAATCTAACCAATGAGATCAGAGTAGGCTCAATCTGACCTATCAGATCAGAGTAGATCATCTCACACTTCAGAGTGGTGCAGGATGATAGGAGAGCGGGATTAAGCATCAGGAGCAGCTCTCTGCAGATCAAATGTCTTGTCAAACATTCACACATGAAACAGTTTTATAACATTAACCAGACGAGACGACCTGCATAATGAAGCAGAGTTCATGACCTACTGATGACGATAATGAAGTCTCTGACCCCTACACTGTATTCGATTAAGGCCCGCCCCCTCCTCAACCCTACAGCTCCCTCTGGCAGTGATGTGGGTCAGTAATACTGCAGTACAGAGCCTCTGCTGCTGTAACAACACACACTCCAGTGCTTCACTACCGCTACCCTGCTGCTGTCACTGCCGTCTGCTGTTTATACACGCTCTGAAGCTCCACAGAGAGAGAGAGAGACGTCACCCGCTGCCCGTCACACACTCTGACAGCTGTCAATCAACCCTGACCGCCGGGCCACACTGCATTCTGGGAGTTGTAGTCACAGACAGGTTTGAGCTGTTCTGTGTCTGATCTGTCAGGCTGAGAGAGATTTAGACAGAGGACAGACAGACACACACACTGACACATGCTGTCTGCTCTGCTTCTTTTGTTCATGGATTGTTTTGACTTTCAACCGTTTCAATAAACCATCAGAAAACAGATATTTAGCTCTAGTCAGGCACTGTGATCACACACACACACACACACACACACACACACACACACACACACACACACACACACACACACACACACACACACACACACACTTTTGCATGTGTTCACGTTATATTAAAGCAGTCCTGATGTGCTCGTCTCCTCCTGGATGTCCGCCAGTGTGTGGTGCGGTGTGTATCTGCAGTTCCACACCTCAGAGTGACCCCACTGGTCATCCCGTTTCAGGTCCATCCAGAACTGGAATGAGGAGCTGCTGTGGACATCAGTGTTGAGTTCTGGAGTGTGTGACGTCACAAGGCGGATCATCAGAGGATCAGTCAAATACACTGAGTCTGATCTGACAGTAGTGACGTTCATTCATTCCTTTTCAGCTTAGTCCCTTTATTAATCAGGGGTCGCCACATAGGTGTGAACCATGAACATGTTTTAAGCAGCTGATGCCCTTCCAGCCGCAACCCAACACTGGGAAACACCCACACACTCTTGCATTTACACTCACACACTACGGCCAGTTCAGTTGATCAGTTCCCCTATAGCGCATGTGTTTGGACTGTGGGGGAAACCGGAGCACCCGGAGGAAACCCATGCCAACAAAGGGGAGAACATGCAAACTCCACACAGAAATGACCCAGCCGGGACTCAAACCGGTGACTTACTTGCTGTGAGGCGATTGTGCAATCCACTGTGCTGCCAGTGTTTACAGAATATGTCATTATTTATACAAGTACGGACGGAAGCTGCTGCTTTAAAAGGGGCGTGACTGTGCTCATACACAGCCTCTGTCCACCAATCACAACACACTTCCTCTTAATGAAGGCGGGGCTTAACCAAACTCGCGGCTAACAGGGCCGTCAGTGTCCGGCTGTGGAGAAATGTGCTGTAATGATGTAAATGATGTGGGAAATCATCTGTTTTTCCAGCCATTAGGCGTGAGAGCGTGTTCTCGCACCCGCAGATAAAACACAGACTCTGCGAAAGGCCGTCATATCAACGAGATAAGTTAAATCAGTTCCTCCAACCCGGGCCGATAAGAGGAAACTAAATCCACAGAGAGAGAAACTTTATTCCTTCCTAATGAAAACCATAATAGAATTCAGCAGAACGTCTCAAAGCAGCTGCACACACACACACACCGAGAGAGAGAGAGACAGAGAGAGAGAGAGAGAGAGAGAGAGAGATGTGGAGAGAGAGAGAGAGAGAGAGAGAGAGAGAGAGAGAGGGAGATGGAGAGAGATGTGGAGAGAGAGAGAGGGAGAGAGAAAGTGTGAGAACAAAGTCAATGGCAGTTTTTGGGACAGTTGCTAGGGTGTTGTAAGTGGTTGCTAGGGTGTGGCTAGTAAATTAAAAGGTCATCAGTGATTGGCAGATTGGTAGTCTAAGTTAAATGAGCCCAAACCTAAGTCCTTATGACAGTCTGGCAAAAAGTTATGAGGTCATAAAGTCTGGTCCGATGTTAAGTCAAAGGGGCTTGTCTGCATTTTCCAGGTCGGATCAAGTCTGATCAGTTGGAGAAGATATAGCAAGATATACAGGAGTTTGCATGTTCTCCCCGTGTTGGCGAGGGTTTCCCCCGGGTGCTCCGGTTTCACTACTTTCTTTTTATTTGTGTTTTTCAAACTGTCCTGAATTGTTCTTATTTGGGGTTGTACTAATGCAGCAAACACACACATGATGAAGATGAAAACATCAGTATACACAGACAATGGAAGTGCATAGATAAATATATGTACAATACATATGTGTACAGTAAGACCTCTGAGTGAGAATGAACACAGTAATAGAGCTCGTGAAGAAGTGCTGATGATGATCACACTGCAGACGACACTAACACTTGACTTCAGGAGGAAACACTTCCTGAAGAACAGCAATGCTGAGATCGTTCAGACGTCAGACTCGCTGCTCTGATTGGAGACCCTTTATGAATGACGTCAGACTCCCCAGATGCTGAGATCAGACGCTCTACACACACTACACATGGCCCGAGTTCATCCATGGAGGAACTGACTGGAGAATTCTGCTCTGCTATTGGTGGATCTGATGTGAGTGACGAGCTGGCTCCGCCCCCTGAGTCAGTAAACACCAATCAAAGAAAAGATGTGTGTTTTCAGTCAAGTTCATGAGACGTTCAGTCCAGCAGTGTGTGTTCATCTGTGGTGTGTGTGTGTGTATCTGAACACAGTAAAATGAAGACGATACCGCAGTGAAGAGCAGAGCAGAACCAGCATGTGTTCACTGCGGGAGACACTCTGTAGAGCTCAGCACATCATTTCCTGTCAGAGAGCTGAAGGTCAGACACACACACTGTCAAACACACAAACACACTGATATATACACACACACACACACACACACACACACACACACACACAGCGCTGATAAGGCTCTCCCGGTGGATCTCTCATCACAGAGCTGATATCCGCTCAGATATGCCGCTCGAGGGCACTGCGCAGGGGACGAGGGCACGAGCGGCTGACCTTCGCCACACACACACACACGCGCACACACACACGCGCACACACACACACACACACACACACACACACACACACACACACACACACACTGTTATCAGCATGCGTCTGACTGAAGATATTCCTCATGGTGTGCTGATCTGAGGTCAGCTGTCGAGATGCAGGATCAACCACAGCGCTTTATAAACACTGATCTCTGGTCAGACACACACACACACACACACAGAATCTCTCTCTCTCAGACACACACAGGTTTGTGTTTGTGAATTGTGAGGACAGCCCAGAGGTTTCCAGTGTTTAAAGACTGCATTTTACCCCCAACACTAGCAGTGTGTGTGTGTGTGTGTGTGTGTGTCTGTGAGAGTTTGTGTGTGTGTGTGTTTAACACATGCTGACGAACACACCGCATGTGTTTTGTGCTAACAGCAATCTGATGTGCAAAGAGTATCTCGCCTTCGGACAAACACACACCTGCAGCTAATCATTTAACCTTCTGCATCTGCTCACACGCGCACACACACACACACACACACACACACGCACACACACACACACACACACACACACACACACGCCCGAGGCTTTTACACATCTGCCGTCATCAGATTTACTGAACCCAGATCAGTTCCATAGCGCTGTATCACTCACATTCACTGAATCACCTGAATACACCTGTCTGTGAGTGTGAGTGTGAGTGTGAGTGTGTGTGTGTGTGTGTGTGTCTGTGTGTTTATATGTGTGTGTGTGTGTTTATGTGTGTGTGTGTGTGTGTGTTTCCTCTTCAGCAAGTTCTGACACAGTAGCATTGCTAAATTAAGCAAACATGTAAAGCAATGACACACAGGAAGAGCGCGCGCACAGTGTTCAACAGTCTGACTGACGCTGGGATGGAGGAGATCTGTTCCGCTTCCAGCAGCAGGTTCTGTGTCTTCTACCAGGACGTACAAGATCATGAAGCGGGAAGCGTACAGCGCATGAGATGGACAGTTCAGAACTGTGTAGGCTTCATTCAGAGAGCACTGCTCATGGAGTGTTTAATACTGGTGAAGGTTTCTGATCCTGTTAGTCTCAAAGCAACTCTGATAATATTCAACATTTTTGATTTCAGGTTCACAGAAAGATCACCATGTAGACAGACCATCCCTGATGACTCTCCAATACAGCCTGATAGAGTAAGTACAGGATTTACTTGTCAACACCATAGTGATCTGACAGCAGCAGGCCTGAGCTACACACACACCTGGGGCCTCATGAATGAAGACTAGCGTTAAGTTAATACTAAAGCATTGTGTACGGACAGAGCTGTAAATGTGCATACGTGTGACGAAAGGGCAGCCAGTAAGTGCAGTGCAGGTAAACCTCACTCCTCTGACCTCTAAAGATACTCTAGCGACAGACCCTAGAGGTCATGGTCTTTAGCCTCTTTGTCAGAGCAACAGATTCCCATGCAGAAGGTCGCCGGTTCGATACCAGCTCGGAGCGGGTTGGGTGGCGTAGGACCGGCGGGGTTACATACACAGTACAATTATCAGATGTATGAAACACTGCGCACACAGAGTCCCACACATATTCTCTTTGCACATCTGATTTAACCTGTAACTGAGTGCAAAACCCTCCCTGCCTCCTCCCCCTAATAAATATGGTAATGACTCCACTTTTGGCAAAACCGAAGGACATAGCAATGGCAAAAGCAAGCGAGAAGAGAAACTCTGAACAGAATGTGAATGTGAGGTGCTCCTATCGCAGGTAGACCAGAGAAAACTGTGTTATTTGCTTGTTATTTGCAAGTCATTACCTACGACTGACACACACACTTCGGGAAATTGGCTCCCTTGTTGCACATCGAAGACCGAACTTTGAGTTCTGTAACGACGCTCTGTTTACAAACACAGCAACAGAGCCCTTTGTCTGGGTCACACAACCGAAGCGACGAAGGAAACGCAGCCGGAAAAGAGGAAAAAGAGCCGGCGTCCTCGTCAGACTAAGACGCTGTGGATTTCGACCTCCGCTGCCCACCATTCTGCTGGCTAACGTTCAGTCACTGGACAACGACCTTTACGAGTTACGGCCGCACATTTCCTTCCAACAGGTAACTAGAAACTCTTCTAAGCTTTTCACTCATCATAGCACACGTGCTGCTGATTATGTGACAATAAAAGTGATATGGTTTGTTTTGTCCTCCAGAATTATTCACAAAAGAAGAGAATAGAGTGTGAGAGTTTAGCTGACGCGGTTAACACAGCGGGGTCTGATCATCACACTGTGAGTGTATTAAAAAAGAAATGGTCTGATGTGAAGGTGCAGGTGAAGAGGAGTACAGCGGCGCACCGTCAACCTGTGGAGCGAACAGGCGGAGGAGCAGGGGACGCTGAACTAACACCCTGTGAGGAGAGAGCTGCCTCAACTGTGGGCGACACTTTACTGTCTGGAGTAGTGTCCGTGTCTGTGGGAGACACAGATGTATTAGAGCAGTGGTTCTCAACTGTGGTACATGTACCATTAGCGGTGCGCAGGCTTACTTCTAGAGGTGCGTGGAGGAATCACTGAATATTTGATGTGTACAATAACACCAATGTGATCAGCTTTGGCTGTTCTCTAAAGCCTATGATCAAAGCGCTGTGCATAAAATGCTTACTTTACTGCATCGCGTCATCAGCTGCTAAAATATCTATTCAATTTGGTGCAGAACTAGAGAAAGAGGTGCGTGGTGCTTGCAGAGAGCAGTGGTCTCAAACCCTTGTGCCACAGACCGGCACCGGTCTATAGATCAATGGGTACCGGGTCGCAATCATGAACTATTTCCGTTTTATTAATAATCTGAGTCTGAACGATCATTTATTTTGAAAAAACTTTTATTTTACATTTAGCAGACGCTTTTATCCAAAGCAACTTACAAATGAAGACAAGGAAGCAACTTACACAACTATAAGAGAAAACAATGAAGAAGTGCTGTAGGCAAGATTCAGGTGTGTAAAGAAAGTGTAAGAAGCAAAACTTTAGTCATTTTTTTTTTGTAGTTAGTGGAGGAGTCAGAGAGGGAATTGCAGATTAGTAAGGAAAGTGGAGACTAAATAGTTGAGTTCTCTGCCGTTCTTTTTTTATTCTTTTGTTACATCTTAGTCACTTGAGTGCCACAATTTAACCCACAAGCCAGCAAAATGAGTAAGAACTGCAGCACGACGCGCTTGCATGTTCCAGGCGTGCCCAGTTGAAAACATCTTAACTTTTCAGGATGCCACACCGCGAGTCACGTGACAAGATATATATTTTGTATGGAATATAATTTCGTTGAATGAATATGACTCTGCCTCGTCTTCGAACCGTGCAGTGCTGTAGCTGCTTAATTTGGCCAACTACACTACTTCAATACTGTTGATCAGGGGCGTTGCTAGGGTCGAAAGGGATAAGGGGCTTAGCACCAAAGAACCCCCATTGCCCCCCCCCCCCCCCCAAACCAAAAAAAAAACACTTTCATAAGTTGATCTACTCTAATCTTAACAATAGGATTAAAGATGGTTTAGTGATAAATAAAGGGTTTTTGAGTTGACAGTCTATAACAATAAATTGTGAAGCTTTGTGACTTGTAACACCAAAAAGGAAAAAAATTGATAAATTACCCACTTCTTATTTACTAGTCTGTTATGAGGCATATCATGCCCCTTGAGCCTCCTATCTCCTCTCCTGATTTGTAGTTTCTGTTTGTTTTTTGAAAATTAAAATTTCTGCATGTCTTCAAATCTGAAAATATGATTTATTTTATAGACCAAGTTGTTATTCAATGTGATACAAAGCTACACACATGTTTATTTGGACAGAGTGATTAACTGAGGTGTAGTGTTGTCAAGATACTGGAATTACTAAATTCAATACGTCGCAAAATATTGATTTTCAATGGGCTTTTTTAAAAACAATTGTATCAAAAATAGTACAAAAAATAAAGATTTAAATGCTTGAAATGTGATTACTTCAAATTTCTTTAGAGGGAGATTTTTAGTTTTCCTCAAAATAAGGTGATGTGAGCATTGTAGCACATTGAATGCATGTAATGCCTGTTTCATTCTCACTTGAGCAGAAATTCCATATATGCCTCACAAAAGTTGTAGAATATTCCAGGAAAACCCTAATATTATGGATGAAGCAATCCAGCTATTGCTGGAGTTGAATGAAAATAAGATCTGAATAAACATAAAAAAGGCTTAAACTGATCATTTACACGACTGTGACAATAAATGTAGATGAAGTCAGAATTTTTTGCCCCCCTTTTCATTTTTTTTCCTATTTTAAATATTTTCAAAATGATGTTTAACAAAGCAAGGACATTTTTACATTATGTCTGATAATACTTTTTCTTCTGGAGAAAGTCTTATTTGTCTTATTTAGGCTAGAATAAAAGCAGTTTTACATTTTTTAAAAACCATTTAAGGATCAAAATTATTAGCCCCTTTAAGCTATATTTTTTTCCGATAGTCAGCATAAAAAACTATCGTTATACAATGACTTGCCAAATTACCCTAACCTGCCTTTAAATGTCACTTTAAGCTGTATAGAAGTTTCTTTAAAAATGTCTAGTCAAGTACTTACTGTCATCATGGCAAAGAGAAAATAAATCAGTTATTAGAGATGAGCTATTAAAACTATTATGTTTAGAAATGTGTTAAAAAAATAAACAGGGGCCCCGGGGGCATTAGGTATTTTCATAAGAAAGTCGATTTATAATCCGCTGCTAACTGACAAAGCATGTTACTGTAGAATATAGCCATAAAATAATATGCTAGATACATGAACTCACTGTGATTTAACTATTACAGAAACAGATGTGACTGGCTATATCATATCTAGATAAAGATGTCTATATATATATATCATATCTAGAAAGCTAGTACAATTTACATTTTTCTGACTAATTCGCATGTATTTACATTAATGTGCAGCACATTTTATTGATTACCTACAGTTTTGTTATTTCACTAAAACTACACACATTTCCTGCTGTAAAACAAATATTAAGCTTCATCTGTAACTTGAACTATTCAGTTTTGCGAAACAGTTGTATTATTAGCTCATCAGCTTCAGCTGCTCATAATAATGAATGATGTGCAGTGGCGGAATATTTTTAAACCATGTGACAACAGAGCCACTCCCACCTGCCGGTAGAAACAGGTACTGCTGAATAGATTACTTTTTAAATACCCGACACAAACACTGCTTTAGGTAGAATACACGTGATATACACGTGTTAATTGTCAGAACTTTGATAACAAAATAAATGTTGTACAACCTTTTTTTATTTAAGTGCAACATATTCCAAAAGATCAGGGGCTTTTGACAATACATCAAGGGCTTAAGCCCCCAAAGCCCCCCCCTCGCAACGCCCCTGCTGTTGATTGTGGTGGTTCTGGGAGAGAGAGTTTTTTTCTGAAGTAGTACTTGGTGAAAAAGTACTTGGTCAGTGTGTGGGTTGTTGAGGGGTTAACAGCCATGTGTTTAATGGATAACTGCACTCTCCTGATATGCAGTTAAATAATTACGCTCAATAAAATAAACTTAGCTGGAATATTATCTTTACATACATCACTCACCAAGAAGCCACCCATCGCACACCCTGCCACCATGGACCCTTCTCGCCGTCTCTCTTTCCAAATTTGGACCCAACTCAGCCAAATCTAAGGACAGCTCCTGGAAATCTGAAACGGCTAATAAGCCATTCATCAGAAAATCACTGTGATCTCTAAAAGATGCGTTCCCTTCCGATTCGCCCACTGAAAATGTCCTCTAATAAGGCCAACGCTGCCATAGCCTGAGGGTTGTGTACATCTGCTAATGCTCTAAATCACATCACTGGAAAAACAATATGGTGTCAATTCACCAATTCTAGATGAACAGCAGTGTTTTCCACATGTGCTGGTGTGATACTTTGTAGTGTGCAGTTTAACACAACGGCCTCTAGGAGTCGCCAGTGGAAATAAAACAAACACATGAAACACGAACGCCAGACATGAAGATATCGAGGACCAGCGCACATTCCCACGTTCATTACATCGTTAGTAAATCCAAACGTGAGCGTGAAACCTGCCGTACGCAAAGTGTTTGTGTGTGCGCAGCATACATGAGGCCCCTGGTGCAGTAGAACTGGCATGGGCAGAGGACGAGTCTCCACCAATATCCAGCGGCTGATGAAGTGACCCACCGATACTGTAATCACTCTGAGTATCGCGCTGTGAACATTCAGCTGGACACACAGACAGGGTTACATCACGCCCTCTCCTCCAGTGCCTCCAACACACACGAGCACTGTGATTGGCTGTTCTGCTCCCTGCTGTCATGTGACAGGCTGTACTGTTAGCTGTGCTCACATTTAATAGCGCCAAACTGCACAAAGCACACTCCCCACGCTGAACTGAGCTGTGTGACACAAGCGCACGACTGAGGAAGGTGGACATATTTAACCCGGGCTTTATTCACAGTACAGTGTCAGTGTGTCATAATAATGCTAACGCTAACGCTAGTGTTTGCTCTGCTCTGATGATCTAACGCTACAGCAGGCTGATGAGGAGAACACCGACTGAACACCGACTGACTGCACCTTCACATGTGGAAACAGGAACATGATCTCTCATCACGGCCAATCACATCCTCATATGTGTCCACCAATGACAAGAGCAAACACACACACACACACACACACACACACACACACACACACACACACACACACACACACACACACACACACACAATGCTGTTCAGAGATGAGTGTGTTGGTCGGGCTCTGTCCTCCATCATCAGCTCTGCCGTATGGCGCTGTGAGGACGCGCTGGGCGCAGGGCTAATGCGCTCCACTGAATGATGCTAATCACGCTGTAAATCTGAGTTAGCATCTCCTGCTAAACAGATGAATCTGCTCCTGCGAGCGCATCACTGGAGTCCCGCAGCGCCGCTCACACCTTTCCTCCTCATTCTGCTGTGTGTGTGTGTGTGTGTGTGTGTGTGTGTGTGTGCATCCGCAGTCGGAGCTGTTTATCCAATCAGCACTGATTACTGCTGCTGCTAATGAAGCCTGTTTGAGGAGCTTTTGATTAGCCAATCAGACGCAGCACGCTATCAGCTAATGCACCGCTTCCTGTTTCATTTCCCGCCGCCAGACCTCTGCTGTGCCGCTGAACATACAGGCACTTCCTGTTCTACAACTCACTCATCACTTCCTGTTCGACAACTAACTCTCCATTTCCTGTTGAACAACTAACTCTCTACTTCCTGTATGACAACCAACTCTCCACTTCCTAAATATTCACTTCCTGTTCGACAACCGACTCTTCACTTCCTGTTCAACAACCAACTCTCCACTTCCTAACTCTTCACTTCCTGTTAAACACCTAACTCTCCACTTCCTAAAACTTCACTTCCTGTTCGCCAACCAGCTCTTAACTTCCTGTTCGACAACCAACTCTTCACTTCCTGTTTGACATCCAGCTCTTCACTTCCTGTTCTACAACTAACTGTCCACTTCCTGTTTGACAACCAAACCTTCACTTCCTGTTAAATCACTATCTTTTTACTTCACTTCCTGTTCGATAACCAGCTTTTCACTTCCTGTTCTATACAACTAACTTATGACTTCCTGTTCAATAAGCAAATCTTCACTTCCTGTTCAACAATCAATTCTTTACTTCCTGTTCTGCATCCAGCTCTTCCTGTCGTGTTGAAGGTGGTGTGGAGGCCGCAGTGCTCTGTAGATGTGTGCGGTGATGTGGAGTGTATCACATGCTAGTGCGCACACACACACACACACAGCAGCTCTCCACCTGGCTCAGATGAACACACACATCAGCAGTGTGTGAAGCTGAGCTCAGTCACTCCTGATCCAGGGTCAGCAGACAGACCTGAGAGGTCAGAGGTCAGGGCAGCCGTCTGCTTCATGGTGGAGCTCCAGATAAACACACACACCATCAATAACTCAGCCCGCTAACAGCTCAGCCCTCCTCTGCCAATCACCTGCCCACACACATGCATATTAATGAGAGGGGTGTGGCCGGTGCGTCTCACCAGCGCCTCCTGTTGAATTATGAATGAGCTCCAGCAGACGGGTCTCGCTGTAGACGTTCAGCAGCGTTTAACGGAAATCATTACGGCGAACGCTGTTCTGCTCTGAACGCCGAGGCCTGCCGTCAATCAATCACAGCCGCAGAGAGCGCCCAATCACATTAATAATTAAAGCAGCTCGGTTAAAAGATTAGAGCAAGAGCACGCAGATCATCCAATACACACACACACACACACACACACACACAGACACACACACACACAGACAGACCAGCTGAATCTGCACACACACTCACACTGTAATGATGATTCTACTGTGTGTCCTCCCCCTCCCCCACCCCATCTGCAGTTGTTCATGGTCAAGTGTGTGAGTGTGTGTGCTGTCTGAGCCGTTCCCTCAAGGAGACTGCAACAGTGTCCTCATAAGGTGAAGCATATACTGCTGCTGCTGTACTCGTGGAGTCCCCATAACACAAGGAATACAAGATACACACACACACACTCATGTGAAATGGCCGCCCCTCGGTCTCCATTTTCTGTGCGTCTCCATCTCTCGGCGTGTGGCCCGATCGGCCTGTAAGTGTGTGTTATTAACAGTGTGTCTTCACCTGGCGATGCTCAGCCTCCCGCCGCCGTAATTGAGCCATTTTCTCTCCATTTGGTTTTGTGTGGAGAATAAAAGCGGCGTGCGGCGAATAACACCTGAACACACACAAGCCCAGCGCAGGCGTGATCCACACTCATTAATTCACAGAGAAGCGCTCGTAATTTCAGCTGTATTAAATCACGTGTGATGGGGAGACGCGTGTCCTGCTGCGAGACGGAGACTGATCACAGAACAGCCGAGCTCCTCAAGGACAGCACATGTCCATCTGTGGATTTACAGCACAGAAACATCCAGAAGACAAGATCTGCAGAGGCTGAACGTCCTCCACACACACACCTGCAGCACACACACTCCAGATCAGCCTGCTCATATGCAGATTACACTCATCTGACTAGATTTGCACAATGACACTGACCCCACCCCTTCACTCCAACACCACTAACAGGAGGATGCTAATCCCGCCCCTTAACTGTCAATCATTCTGACATCACTAAGGGGAGGATGCTGATCCCACCCCTCAGCTGTCAATCACTCTGACATCACTTACAGAAGAATGTTAACCCCGCCCTCTTAGCTGTCAATCACAGAGGACACCTTCACCTCAGCAACGGAGCATCTGTGAGTGTTTGTGTGACAGATTACACCACTAATGAAGCCTGATGAACACTGCCTTGTGTCTATCATGAGCAGAACTGAAGACTGTAGTATGTGTGTGCAATGTGTGTGTGTGTGTGTGTGTGTGTGTGTGACCTTCTGAAAAGCATTTGTATTCTTTCTATATTTCACTTGTTTTCTCTCTCTCTCACACACACACACACACACACACACACACGCACATACGCACGCACGCACGCCTGCTCCTCAAAGGTCAGAGTGTGTTCTGTCCTTCATTATAGATGTTCTGCTTTCTGCTGTTCAGATGCTTTAATTGAGCGAGTGTGAGATGAAGAACAGAAGATCTGCGCTTCTGTAGAGTCTTAATTACACAGGACAGATGAGAGGTCAGCGTCTGCGTCTCTGAGTCAAACACACACACAGATGCGCATGCGTACACAAAGACACACACGCACACACACAGAATAAAGCAACTGAAACAGGTCTGTAAAGCCCTTGAGGGTGAGCAAATCTGATTTGGAGTGAACTGCCCCTTTAACATCAGCAGGTTAAACAGGAAGGCTCAGAGATGAACTAACAGCTAGTGGAGGCCTTAAACCCTTCACCAGCGCTGAGTGAACACACTGCTATTCTTTCATCCTGAGCCTTTCATTCTGTCAGCAGCTGCTCTCTCTCTCTCTCGCTCTCTCTCACACACACACACACACACACACACACACGTTTTATTTTTAAAAAACTAAACTAGAAACAGCCTCAGGGCAAGAGCAGGACACAGTCAAACTGTAAACGTCTAACAATCTGACTTCAGAGAGCAGATGAAGGATAAACATTAGCTGATGCTTTCCTGCTACACTCTACACTTCCACAGGAGAACCACAGACAGACAACAAAGAACCACAGACAGAGAACAGAGAACCACAGACAGAAAACAGAGAACCACAGACAGAGAACAGAGAACCACAGACAGAGAACAGAGAACCACAGACAGAGAACAGAGAACCACAGACAGAAAACCACAGACAGAGAACAGAGAACCACAGACAGACAACAGAGAACCACAGACAGAAAACCACAGACAGACAACAGAGAACCACAGACAGAGAACAGAGAACCACAGACAGAGAACAGAGAACCACAGACAGACAACAGAGAACCACAGACAGAGAACAGAGAACCACAGACAGACAACAGAGAACCACAGACAGAAAACCACAGACAGACAACAGAGAACCACAGACAGAGAACAGAGAACCACAGACAGAGAACAGAGAACCACAGACAGACAACAGAGAACCACAGACAGAAAACAGAGAACCACAGAAAACAGAGAACCACAGACAGACAACAGAGAACCACAGACAGAGAACAGAGAACCACAGACAGAGAACAGAGAACCACAGAAAACAGAGAACCACAGACAGACAACAGAGAACCACAGACAGAGAACAGAGAACCACAGACAGAGAACAGAGAACCACAGACAAACAACAGAGAAACATAGACAGACAACAGAGAACCACAGACAGAAAACAGAGAACCACAAACAGACAACAGAGAACCACAGACAGAAAACAGAGAACCACAGACAGACAACAGAGAACCACAGACAGAAAACAGAGAACCACAGACAGAAAACCACAGACAGACAACAGAGAACCACAGACAGAGAACAGAGAACCACAGACAGAAAACCACAGACAGACAACAGAGAACCACAGACAGAGAACAGAGAACCACAGACAGAAAACCACAGACAGACAACAGAGAACCACAGACAGAGAACAGAGAACCACAGACAGAAAACCACAGACAGACAACAGAGAACCACAGACAGAGAACAGAGAACCACAGACAGACAACAGAGAACCACAGACAGAGAACAGAGAACCACAGACAGAGAACAGAGAACCACAGACAGACAACGGAGAAACACAGACAGAAAACCACAGACAGACAACAGAGAACCACAGACAGAGAACAGAGAACCACAGACAGAGAACAGAGAACCACAGACAGACAACAGAGAACCACAGACAGAGAACAGAGAACCACAGACAGACAACAGAGAACCACAGACAGAAAACCACAGACAGACAACAGAGAACCACAGACAGAGAACAGAGAACCACAGACAGAGAACAGAGAACCACAGACAGACAACAGAGAACCACAGACAGAAAACAGAGAACCACAGAAAACAGAGAACCACAGACAGACAACAGAGAACCACAGACAGAGAACAGAGAACCACAGACAGAGAACAGAGAACCACAGAAAACAGAGAACCACAGACAGACAACAGAGAACCACAGACAGAGAACAGAGAACCACAGACAGACAACAGAGAACCACAGACAAACAACAGAGAACCATAGACAGACAACAGAGAACCACAGACAGAAAACAGAGAACCACAAACAGACAACAGAGAACCACAGACAGAAAACAGAGAACCACAGACAGACAACAGAGAACCACAGACAGAAAACAGAGAACCACAGACAGAAAACCACAGACAGACAACAGAGAACCACAGACAGAGAACAGAGAACCACAGACAGAAAACCACAGACAGACAACAGAGAACCACAGACAGAGAACAGAGAACCACAGACAGAAAACCACAGACAGACAACAGAGAACCACAGACAGAGAACAGAGAACCACAGACAGACAACAGAGAACCACAGACAGAAAACCACAGACAGACAACAGAGAACCACAGACAGAGAACAGAGAACCACAGACAGACAACAGAGAACCACAGACAGAAAACCACAGACAGACAACAGAGAACCACAGACAGAGAACAGAGAACCACAGACAGAGAACAGAGAACCACAGACAGAGAACAGAGAACCACAGACAGACAACGGAGAACCACAGACAGAAAACCACAGACAGACAACAGAGAACCACAGACAGAGAACAGAGAACCACAGACAGAGAACAGAGAACCACAGACAGACAACAGAGAACCACAGACAGAGAACAGAGAACCACAGACAGACAACAGAGAACCACAGACAGAAAACCACAGACAGACAACAGAGAACCACAGACAGAGAACAGAGAACCACAGACAGAGAACAGAGAACCACAGACAGACAACAGAGAACCACAGACAGAGAACCACAGACAGACAACAGAGAACCACAGACAGAGAACAGAGAACCACAGAAAACAGAGAACCACAGACAGACAACAGAGAACCACAGACAGAGAACAGAGAACCACAGACAGAGAACAGAAAACCACAGACAAACAACAGAGAACCATAGACAGACAACAGAGAACCACAGACAGAAAACAGAGAACCACAAACAGACAACAGAGAACCACAGACAGAAAACAGAGAACCACAGACAGACAACAGAGAACCACAGACAGAAAACAGAGAACCACAGACAGAAAACCACAGACAGACAACAGAGAACCACAGACAGAGAACAGAGAACCACAGACAGAAAACCACAGACAGAAAACAGAGAACCACAGACAGAGAACAGAGAACCACAGACAGAAAACCACAGACAGACAACAGAGAACCACAGACAGAGAACAGAGAACCACAGACAGAAAACCACAGACAGACAACAGAGAACCACAGACAGAGAACAGAGAACCACAGACAGAGAACAGAGAACCACAGACAGAAAACCACAGACAGACAACAGAGAACCACAGACAGAGAACAGAGAACCACAGACAGAGAACAGAGAACCACAGACAGAAAACCACAGACAGACAACAGAGAACCACAGACAGAGAACAGAGAACCACAGAAAACAGAGAACCACAGACAGACAACAGAGAACCACAGACAGAGAACAGAGAACCACAGACAGAGAACAGAGAACCACAGACAAACAACAGAGAACCATAGACAGACAACAGAGAACCACAGACAGAAAACAGAGAACCACAAACAGACAACAGAGAACCACAGACAGACAACAGAGAACCACAGACAGAAAACAGAGAACCACAAACAGACAACAGAGAACCACAGACAGAAAACAGAGAACCACAGACAGACAACAGAGAACCACAGACAGAAAACAGAGAACCACAAACAGACAACAGAGAACCACAGACAGAAAACAGAGAACCACAGACAGACAACAGAGAACCACAGACAGAAAACAGAGAACCACAGACAGAAAACCACAGACAGACAACAGAGAACCACAGACAGAGAACAGAGAACCACAGACAGAAAACCACAGACAGACAACAGAGAACCACAGACAGAGAACAGAGAACCACAGACAGAAAACCACAGACAGACAACAGAGAACCACAGACAGAGAACAGAGAACCACAGACAGAGAACAGAGAACCACAGACAGAAAACCACAGACAGACAACAGAGAACCACAGACAGAGAACAGAGAACCACAGACAGAGAACAGAGAACCACAGACAGAAAACCACAGACAGACAACAGAGAACCACAAACAGAGAACAGAGAACCACAGACAGACGACAGAGAACCACAGACAGAGGACAGAGAACCACAGACAGAGAACAGAGAACCACAGACAGAGAACAGAGAACCACAGACAGACAACAGAGAACCACAAACAGACAACAGAGAACCACAGACAGAGAACAGAGAACCACAGACAGAGAACCACAGACAGACAACAGAGAACCACAGACAGAGAACAGAGAACCACAGAAAACAGAGAACCACAGACAGACAACAGAGAACCACAGACAGAGAACAGAGAACCACAGACAGAGAACAGAGAACCACAGACAAACAACAGAGAACCATAGACAGACAACAGAGAACCACAGACAGAAAACAGAGAACCACAAACAGACAACAGAGAACCACAGACAGACAACAGAGAACCACAGACAGAGAACCACAGACAGACAACAGAGAACCACAGACAGACAACAGAGAACCACAAAGAACAGAGAACCACAGACAGAGAACAGAGAACCACAGACAGATCACTCAACATCACTCAACTGAATCATCACTGAACTGAATTAAATCATCACTGAACTAAATCATCACTGAACTGAACTGAATCAATACTGAACTGAATAATCACTCAACTGAATCATCTCTGAGCTGAATTGAATCATCACCTAACCAAATCATCACTGAACTGAGTGATCACTGAACTGAGTCATCACTGAACTGAAAGGCTGTTTTGAATCTCCATTGTGAAGAGTGCTATAGAAAAAAATGTGAGTTTACAGATTTATAATGAACACGATGATGATGATGAACACATGATGATGGTGATGAATGAACACGACGATGATGATGAGGATGAACACATGATGATGGTGATGAACACATGATGATGATGATGAACACATGATGATGGTGATGAATGAACACGATGATTATGATGATGATGATGAACACATGATGATGGTGATGAATGAACACGACGATGATGATGAGGATGAACACATGATGATGGTGATGAACACATGATGATGATGATGAACACATGATGATGGTGATGAATGAACACGATGATGATGATGATGATGATGAACACATGATGATGGTGATGAACACATGATGATGATGAACACATGATGATGATGATGATGATCATGAACACATGATGATGGTGATGAACACATGATGATGATGAACATGATGATGATGATGATGATGAACACATAATGATGGTGATGAACACATGATGATGATGAACACATGATGATGGTGATGAACAGATGATGATGATGAACACATGATGATGATGATGAACACATGATGATGATGATGAACACATGATGATGGTGATGAACATGATGATGAACACATGATGATGATGATGAACATGATGATGATGATGAACACATGATGATGAACACAATGATGATGATGAACACATGATGATGATGGTGATGAACACATGATGATGATGGTGATGAACACATGATGATGATGATGAACACATGATGATGGTGATAAACACATGATGATGATGATGATGAAGAACACATGATGATGGTGATGAACACATGATGATGATGAACACATGATGATGGTAATGAACATGATGATGATGATGAACACATGATGATGATGATGAACACATGATGATGATGATGCATACATGATGATGATGATGATGAACATGATGATGATGATGGTGAACACATGATGATGGTGATGAACACATGATGATGGTGATGAACACATGATGATTATGAACACATGATGATGAACACATGATGATGATGAACACATGATGATGATGATGAACACATGATGATGATGGTGATGAACACATGATGATGATGATGAACACATGATGATGATGATGAACACATGATGATGATGATGAACACATGATGGTGATGAACACAAGATGATGATGAACACATGATGATGATGATGAACACATGATGATGATAATGATGATGATGAACACATGATGATGGTGATGAACACATGATGATGATGAACAAATGATGATGGTGATGAACACATGATGATAATGATGATGATGAATACATGATGATGATGAACAAATGATGATGGTGATGAACACATGATGATGATGATGATGATGAACACATGATGATGATGATGATGATGAACACAAGATGATGGTGATGTACACATGATGATGAACACATGATGATGATGATGAACACATGATGATGATGATGAACACATGATGATGGTGATGAACACATGATGATGATGAACACATGATGATGGTGATGAACACATGATGATGATGATGAACACATGATGATGATAATGATGATGATGAACACATGATGATGGTGATGAACACATGATGATGATGAACACATGATGATGGTGATGAACACATGATGATGATGATGATGATGATGAACACAAGATGATGATGATGATGATGAACACAAGAGGATGGTGATGTACACATGATGATGAACACATGATGATGATGATGAACACATGATGATGATTAACACATGATGTTGATGAACACATGATGAACAATCACAGCAAATATCTGCTGAGTCAGGAAAAATAGACAAATCCTGATTTTAGGACACACACACACACACGCGCACACACACACACGCACACACAGAGAAAAACCCCACAAACTCCAGTCTTGTTGCTAGGAGACCCGTGACAGATGCTGTGCTGTGTGATGTGTGTGTTTTCTGATAATATTATAATTATTGTTTTATGGATGTGTGAGCTGACATTACAGAGTCTGACACTACATACAGAGTCTGACGCTTCTTTTGCAGGAAATAAACACACACACACACACACACACACACACACACACACATCCAAAATCAGAGTGTTTGGCAGCCCATTACTGCCGTCACAATCAGCTGAGAAGATGAATCAGATGTGTGTGTGTGTGTGTGTGTGTGTGTGTGTTCCTGTGATGAACAAAAGTAACTGACAGATGTTGACAGTAAGACACAGGGTCTGATCTGATGATGGCGCAGGTTCAGGAAGAGTCCTCACACAGTCGGGCATTTCAGCCTGCAGATGTCAGCACGACTCAAGCTAATGTTGTGGATTCACTCCGAGAAAACAGAACATGGGGAAGATGAGCTTCAGCGTGAGCCGCTTTATTAATGATTCCTGACATTAATATAGCTCTTTTCTGGACACTCACAGCGCTGTACACATGTTTGGGGGAATCTCCTCATCCAGCACCAGTGTGCAGCGTCCACCTGGATGAGGAGACGGCAGCCATATTGCTCCAGCAGCTGATTGGTGGAGAGGAGACAGAGTGATGAAGCCAGTTATGATATGGGGATGTTAGGAGGCCATGATGGACAGAGGCCAGTGAGCAGATTTGGCCAGGATGCCGGGGTTAAACCCCTACTCTTTTACCAAGGACATCCTGGGATTATTAATGAGCACAGAGAGTCAGGAGCTCACTTTAACAGCTCATCTGAAAGACGGTCTGCCAATGCACACATGAGAATAAGCACAGGCACTGTTTACTGTTCTTCCTGTTTCACCAAGGAAGACTGCTCCAGAACATGAAGCACTCGCCATTATCAGGAGTTTGACAAATGAATTGAGTAAATGAATCCTCATTAAATAAATTATTCAGTCATTCATCAGTCATGTGACTTTGACTTGATCTAATTACTGCCAGTTTTAGGGACTGATTGATTTAATGACTGACTATATGATTGATTTACTGACATATTGATTGATTGATTGATTAATGGATTGATTGACTTTGATTAATTTACTGACAGATTGATTGATTGATTGATTGATTGATTGATTGATTGATTGATTGATTGATTGATTGATTGATTGATTGACAGGCCCAGCCCAGTTCAACCATCACAACCTGCGCTCATCTATACTTAATGAAAATAGTAAAGCAGTGAGATGACTTTATAAGGCAATGTTGGCGTTCTGTAAGTGCCCTTGATAGTGCACCTCTCAGTGTAGAGCAGAGGGACTCAGTGAAACACACATCAGCTCAGCGCACACTTCAGCTCAGTGTAATGTAGTGAAGGTGGAGTGAATGAGCGGATCCTGCATCTGTGATCATCCTCAGGTGTGTTTATTTACCTGCAGGAGTGAAGCGACGAGCTCACGGTCACGAGTTTAACACACACACACACACCTCAGCATGGGTGTTCATTACAGATTAAACATGCCAACAGAGATTATCACTCAGTTCAGCACTCATCATACACACACACACACTCACACACACACTCACACACACACACACACACACACACACACACACACACACACACACACACACACACACACACACACCTGGGCTGCTTCTCAATATGTGTTCTTGCATCCTCAGGACACATCCTCCGCCGTCGCTGTAGTCCAGCTCTAACCGTACGTTCACACCAAAAGCGGCGAGAGCGTCAAAGTAGCCGGAAGTCATTCATGTTCAATGAGAGCCGGCGGCGATAGGCGATGATAAGCGGCGAGGAGCAGCGCGGCGCGTCTTCGCCGGCGTGAGCGTCGAGGAGAGTTGAAATGAAGTCAACTTTATGGTAATGAGCTATGACGCGGTTCGGCGGCAAGCAATCAGAATAAAGACGTCCACCGCTTGATAGTAGTTCAGGGAACACAGACCTGTGAACTTTGGTTCCGACCACAGTTGTTCCCAAGGGTTTGATTATTGCGGTCGCCGGATTTCCAATTATTTACAATGTTTTCTTACAGGAACATACATTAAATAAGTTACTGGCGAGTTACTGATGTTCATTAATGTTATATAAATTTATCTTTAAAAAGCGGGAATCTCACGCGATGTGACAGTACAGAACAGTACTGCTGCTTCAGGATATTTCAGACATATGGACACATATTTGAAAAATAGAGCAAAGCCACACCACATGCAACTTGATCTTCCATTGTTGTATGAATTTGATAAGAAGTGCGCAACATTTTCACGCTAAAAACTTGTCTTATGCAGGAATGTAACTGATAATGCTGCAACGGCTCCTTTAAGTACGAGATCAATGTAGCGAGTTTTGACGCTCTCGCCGCCGGAGCTGAAGGCAGACAGCGTTGTCGCCAGGGCGGCCAGAGCGACCTTGGACGCTCTCGCCGCTTTCGGTGTGAACGTACGGTAATTCAGACTTCACGTCTGGCCCTGTACAGGCATGTGTTCTGGCCCTGCCCCTTCTGTCGAGGACGCATCAAGAGCTGAGTTGCAAAGCACAGAATGCTCCCAGAATGCATTGCGGCCCAATCACGAACGGTAATGGCGGAGGAGGAACCCACTAAGATCTTACCAATACTCCTCGATCGTGTCATGAAGTGAAGCTTCAACAGTTGTTCAGCCATGAACGCAGCTTTATTATAGTGGTGCATCATGGGATAGCGTAGCGTCTGTCATGTACACACTTTGTAACAGTATCAGTATCAGTATTATCAGTATGCGAGCCGAGCAGTATGTCCGAATACATAGAATTGGAAAATCAGTATGTGAGAAGTACCCGGATGACCTACTACTTCCGGCGAGATTCTGGAGTGCGCATCTCATGCACGCTGCGCTATCCCATTATGCCCCGTGAGAGAATTCATGAATGGAAGTGAAGCGACGCAAATTACGCAGGTAGGTCACGTGACCATGACAAAATGGCGGACGTAGTGCGTCTGAATTCCATTCATACTTTTCACATTCATACTGTATAGAACGCACTTTTCTAATGGCCGAGTAGCACGTTTACATTCAAATGCAGCACCTACTGAGTAGTAGGCAGTTTCGAACGCAGCCAGTGTGTGTGTGTGTGTGTATTAGGCATCTATTTCATCACTTGACCTGCACTGAATATCAAAATAGAAGTCTTAAATGCACAACAAACCCATCCCATAATGATCCCTCAGAATCTGTGTGTATGAATGCAACAGACACATACATCTGCTTCTGGAGTCTACACACGCGCACGCGCGCGCGCACACACACACACACACACACACACACACACACACACACACACACACACACACACACACACACACACACACACACACACACGCACACACACACACACACACACAGTGAGTGGTAAAGGGAATTGCTCCTGATTCTGCTGGTCAATTCTGCTAAATGAGTTTTGGGTCATTAAAATGACACCGGAGGCTGAGAGAGCAATGAACTGTGGGTAATACATCAGCAGAGCAATGGCGGGAAATTATCCAGCAGAAGAGGTCCGAGGCAAATGCCGAAAAGCCTTATTGAGCCAGCGCGCCGTTAAATCTATCCATGTGCAAAATATTAATTATAATTACTCCTGCTAATACTTGTAATTAAGCGTACACTGGAGATGAAGTCAGAGATGTTAATTAAAGAACAAGCCCAAATCTAGAGCAGCTCCGAGGAAGACATCTCACAGTAGAGACCGAGAACCAGCAGAGCAGTCACAAACACAGAGGAAGACTACAACTGATGGACCACAGATAACCAGATCAAGCCCAGAAAACCAGATCAAGCACAGCCAGTCTGAGATGATTGAGCTTTATGACATGCTGCGTTATCCTGCTGGAAGTAGCCATCAGAAGATGGAGACACTGTGCTCATAAAGGGATGGACATGGTCAGCAGCAATACTCAGGTAGGCTGTGGCGTTGATGCTCAATTGGTACTAATGGACCCAAAGAAAATCTCCCCCACACCATTACACCACCACCACCAGCCTGAACCGCTGATACAAGGCAGGATGATCCATGCTTTCATGTTGTTGAGCCGAGCATCTGAATGTGTCAGCAGAAATGGAGACTCATCAGAGCAGCAACGTTTCTCCAATCTTCTATTGTCCAGTTTTGGTGAGTCTGTGTGAATTGTAGCCTCAGTTTCCTGTTCTTAGCTGACAGGAGCGGCACCCGGTGTGCTCTTCTGCTGCTGTAGCCCATCCGCCTCAAGGTTGGCCGTGTTGTGTGTTCAGAGATGCTCTTCTGCAGAGCTCGGTTGTAGCGAGTGCTTATTTGAGTTACTGTTGCCTTTCTATCAGCTGGAACCAGTCTGGCCATTCTCCTCTGACCTCTGGCCTCATCAACAAGGCATTTGCGCCCACAGAACTGCCGCTCAATGGATATTTCCTCTTTGTCGGAGCATTCTCTGTAAAGCCTAGAGATGGTTGTGCGTGAAAATCCCAGTAGATCAGCAGTTTCTGAAATACTCAGAGCAGCCCATCTGGCAGCAACAACCATGCCACGTTCAGAGTCTCTTAAATCCCCTTTCTTCTCCATTCTGATGCTCGCTTTGACCTGCAGCAGATCCTCTTGACCATATCTACATGCCTAAATGCAGTGAGCTGCTGCCATGTGATTGGCTGATTAGAAATGTGCATTAACGTGCAGTTGAACAGGTGTACCTAATAAAGTGGCCAGTGAGTGTATGATATATGCACAAATAAACCACAATAAATCTATCAGCCTATAAGTGTGTGTGTGTGTGTGTGTGTGTGTGTGTACATGTGATAGTGAATTATTCAAATTTCAAAGGGCTTATAAATCATACAGAATGAACTGTTTTCAGAAAGTTGAACTGCACAGTTTCCTCTAAGGGTTAAAACAAACTAGTGTGTGTGTGTGTGTGTGTGTGTGTGTGTGTGTGTGTGTGTGTATGTCTCTATATAGGCTGTGTGTGTGTGTATATTAGAGAGGATGTGTGCATTAGTGTGTATGTGACAGTATGTGTGTGTCTGTAGTCCTCCTAGTCCCCCGGAGCTCAAACACAAAGCGTCTCCATCTTTGTGACTCTCTCCTCTGAGGTCTGGTGTCGATCTCACACATCAGAGAATCTCACACTCACAGAAGACACACATTCGACACGCAATGCAGAGTGTGAGAAGCACAGCAATGAAGGAGACGCAGAGTCATGGAGTCATCACGCGCTTGTTTCTCCAGCGCTTCTTGTTTACTCCTGGCCAAACATGTAATCAGCGGCGGCGCTATTATGAAGAATAATCATCTCAAGCGCCGCCATCTTTCACAGACACCACTCTGTTTCCAGCTCCGCCAGAGACTCAGAGCTCAAATCACAGGCTGTCAGACGAGCGATAACAACAAGCCCGAGTCCTGAAGATCCTGAACCCATGATCTGTGCAGTAAACGCTCTGAAACTCCACTGATCCACTCCATTACAGTCCTGCAGCTCAGACAAGGTCATCGCTTCAGACACTCATTCATTTAGCAGACGCCTTTATCCACAGCGGCCAATAAGGCATCAGAAAAGCACTGCGAGAGACGGGATTAAAGCCTCCTCAGCAAAGAGAGAGAAATGCTCCTCAACAACCCAGAATCCCTCAAACACACACTCAGAATCAGGACGAGTTTTCACTCTGCAGTATATATTGATCCAGAGACACTAGAGCCTGGGGTTCCACTCCGTGCTAATTCACTCATGTAAAAGTAAAAGGCTTCAGATTTACAGGCTCGAGTTCTGATGACAGGAGAGCAGCGGTGGACAGAACGCTTCCAGCATTTCAGCATGAGAAACAACTGAAGAGAAACCAATGACCGCTGTATGAATATACTGTAGCCCTAGATCAATAAAGCACACGTGATATTTACAGACTTTACCTGAATTATTCTACAATATAATGTGAAACAGGAACATTCCCTAATGTACAGTGCCCGGTTGCAGGAGTCATTTCACTAAACGGGGGAAATTCCCTGAGGTACGGCAAAACATTAAGTGTGCTCCAACAGACTTGTTACCCGAGAGCCTTTTCTACGCGTTTCACTGTAGTTTCACACATACAGTACACTGTCATCACCATTTAAATAAAGTCAGATGTTATTGTGACTAAACCGTTCCTCTTTAGTTAAGTGAGGATGATCAGATGTGTGTCTGTTCTGCTCAATAGCAGAATAATGAGAGAGAGATTGTTTGAGAAATGGTTCTAACTCTTGTTGAAAGTCAAGTTTACACACAGTAAGATTATTCTGCCTCTGGAAAAGCTCAGATGATGATGTCGAGGGTTTGGAGGTTTCTGATTGGCTAATTCACAACATTTGAGTTAATGTGAGGCAAAAATGTAGAATAGTGTTGAAGGAAAAGCTCAAACACACTGCTTCCCTGTGTGACAACATGAGAAAATCAACAAGCCAGAATCAACAACAAAGCCAGATTACAGTTTGCTGAATGACACTGGGAAAGACTGATGTGTGGAGACATGTGCTGTGCTCTGATGGAGCTAAGATTGAACAGTTTGGCCATAATGAGCAGTGTTACATCTGGAGGACAAAGGGGAAAGCGCACAAACCTAGAACACCATCCCAACTGTGCAGTATGGGGGCGGCAGCATCATGTTGTGGGGCTGTTCTGCTGCAGGAGGGACTGGTCCACTTCACAGCATAGATGGCATCATGACGACAGAACATCATGGAGAAATACTGAAGCAACATCTCAACACATCAGCCAGGACAATACAACTGGGCCACAAATGGCTCTTACAGACAGACCATGACCCTGAACACACTGCCAAATGAGTTCACATGTGCTTTAAGCACAACAGAGGGAATGTTTTGGAGTGGCCATCACAAAGCCCTGATCTCAATCCTATAGAGAATGTGTGGGCAGAGCTGAAAAAGCTTGTGCGAGCAAGACAGCCTACAAATCTGATTCAGTTACAGCAATTCTGTCAGGAGGAATGGACTAAAATTCCTGCAAACTATTGTGAGAAGCTTGTGAAAGGATACCCAAAACATCTGACCAAAGTAAAAAAATACCAAGGAA
>NC_141027.1:500000-517500 GCF_052040795.2 Danio rerio | reverse complement strand
AATGTTGCCTTAACTTGTTGGGTTTTACAGTACTCAGTTGGTTTGAGTTCTCTTTATTTATTGGGTTTTACTGTACTCAATTTGCTTCATTTACTCAAACAGATTGAGTTCACAGTACTCATTAGGATGAGTTTTTGAACTTAAATGGTTTGCTGCAATTGGTTTCCTCAAATGGATTGAGTTACCTTAACTTATTGGGTTGTGCAGAGTAATCCAAAACAATGTGTGAGTATCTCCAGCAGCCTCTAATGGTGAACGTGTATTAGCTGTATTGTTTATTATCAGACTTGATGCAGAAACACTGTGATTGACATTCTCCCTTTGTACGTGTCATCAGAGGGGGAAAACCCCACCCACTAGTCTCCATCTCATTAGCATGTCCAGCAGGCCTGAGTGAGAAGCAGCCGTCTGTGCATTAGCCATTAGAGTGTTTGAGCTGCTGAAGATGATGTCAGCATAGACTAAGAGGATTATAGATGTGGAGTTTTAGATGAACTGCGACAGGAGCCACATAGACTGACAGAAGCATCAAGCACACACTGAAGCACACACGCACACCTGACCAGCACTCACAACACACACACTGCAGTTTTACATCTGACACACAGGTGTCTAGCTCCACCCTCTTCTGAAAACAGCACCATCCCATTTGCATTTAAAGCGACAGTCACCAAAACACCACAATTAGGATCACAGCCTGAAAGGGTCAGTTTCAGAGAGCTGGAGATTTATCAAGGATTAAAATGATGCAGACGTTCAAGAGTCATGAACACCTTCGTTATTTGGATCAGCTGTGTTTGATCAGGGTTCGAGCAAACCTGTGCAGAGCTGCGGCCCTCCAGGAATCCAGAGACCTGAGCTCTAGACACAGCGAGACGCATCTCTTATATTGTCTGTGTACATCTTTAATCAATCTCCCTGTAGGGCCAGGAGTGTTCTCTCTGCAGCTCTCGTCCTCTGGCCACTGATGCTAAGCTAATAAATAATCATTGGTGATAAGACACCACACGCGGCTGCTTTCGCTAGCTGAAATCAAGTAAAACAGCGCTGATGAAATCAGGAGACGGGCTTCAGCAGATGAAGAGGAATCTAACAGCAGACTCTGGGCTTTAAAACACTTTAACCCTGCGAATAAATCATTCAGCAACGCTCTGATGTCTGCCAGATCTTAATCACGGCCCGTCTTCGGCTCCTCTGAACATGCGGAAATTTCCACGTCATTTGGTTCAGTCATCCCGGATTGATTTTTAAGATTCTACTTAAATGAAATGGAAGGAATTCACTTTCAACTCGAGGTGCAGCCGGCATGTGAAATTCCTCTTAAGTGAAAGAAACTCTGAGGAAATGAGATCAGAGCGTTTCAGAGGCATGCGGACGCTGTTATTTCAACCCAATCTTCCCTGAGCCGCCGAGCCACCATTATTCAAATTAAACCCATTTGAGTTCTCTGCCTGCCATTATAACAATCACCGTTCCCCCAGAGCTCGTTCCCGGAGTTTGTTTCTTTCGGATCCGCTCAGGACGGAGCGCAGAAAACAAGCAGAGCTCAAACACACAGCGCTGGACGCCCTTTACTCTCTGCTAATCTTCATTCTTCATCAGGTAAAGCACAGATCTGGCTCAGAGAGCTGCTCGCTTCACCCCAAACTGCACTTCTGCTGTCATTTACTCCTCATCCAACACTCAAACCTGGAGCCTCCTCCTGCTGAACACAAGATACTAGGAAGAATGTCGGGAACCTGTGAGCATTGGCTTCTGCAGCTTTGATAGCTATGGAAACATCATCTTCAGTGTTGAACAGAGGGAGAGGTCTGGAGCCTGTTGAAGGAGAGCGAGTCGTGAGGGAGTGAACGGCCCCTTTACTGATACAGTGAGCTGAATTATAGTGTGCAGCAACACGAGGCCAGCTAATGAAGGCAGAGTCATCATATTCAGGACAAATCAATCTGCATAATCATCTTCATATCTAATGTGGAGAGCCATGAACACCAGACCTGACATGAGGAGAAGAGCTTCACCAACACACAAACACAGAGCTCAGCACTGTCTGAACATGAGGACCATGGAGATGAGGATGGAGATAAAGATGAAGATGATGAATTAGAGACGACGATAAAAGATGAAGATGATGAAAACAGCGATGATGAAGATGATGATGATGATGAAGATCCTCCGCTCTGCTCCTCTTTTTTTCAGTGTTTGATTGATTTTCCTCTTCTTCATCTGCTAGTTTCTCCTTCAGCTAGTTAGCGGAGGCAGGATTAGCGTGGTCGGATTAGCATAGCTGCTAGCGGGTGTGGTGACTCGGTCGCGCCCCTGTGCCGCAGGTGAGGAGGTCACGTCTGGAGCATCTGCTGATCCAGGATCAGTGTTCAAAGACACACACAGATTTACTGCTGATCTCCAGCTTTACTCGGCTGACGGAGACTCCACCAGCACACAGACGGAGGATACACACACACACACTCACACACATACACAGAGCAGTTCTATACAGACACACACACACATATGAAGATCAGCTACCGCTCAAACTCTTTCATGACTACTAACCGGCAGAGTCTCAAATGGGGAAACACATCAGTCAATATGGCCGCTCTAGTGAAGGAAGCCCCGCCTTGTAGCGAAGAAGCCTATCACAGATCACAATAGCCTGCTGGGGGAGGGGCTTTCCATACAAGCGCTCTCTAAAGGCTGCCTTATACTTCTGCGTCAAGCGCACGTGTATGCTCCGGCACAGCCTACGCGTGGACACACAGCCCTGGCCGTGGCCATCAGTGAGGATGACGCACACCTCTCAAAGTATGCAAATACAGGTCGCCAGCTCTAATTGGTCGGCTTGGTAGCACTGACCAGTGTTGGCAGAGGTGAGAGCCGTGCGAGTGCGATGCAGCGACTGTTTACAAGTTTGGAGTCTCATGAGGAAGCTCCGGATGGAGACTGTTGTGTTGTGATCACCTCATGGTTAAAGTTGCTGCACGTCCACTGGTTAATGACTTAAAATGAGCGAGTTTGAGCTACTAGTACATTAAGGAAGTGTTTAGAAACAACTAAACACCAGCGAAGAAACTCGACACAGAGCAACATGAACACCTACTGCCAGCTAGCGTTTCAGAAGGGTTACTGCAGAGCAGCACACGCAGCGCTGCAGTATAAACGCACAGCTCCACGTGTTGCATGCACTGTGGCTCACGCCGATCACTTGATGCAGAAGTGTAAACCAGGCTTAACAGAGTCAGACATGAGGAAACAGCTGAACCTCAGGAACACCACAGACTCTAGAGTACACCAGACGTTAGATGTAAATGAGGAAAAGAGTAACAGTCAATAATATGGTGAATGAAGCCCCACCTACTAGTACAGGAGCCAATCATCGAAGGCTATAGACTATCACTATAGACACTATAGGAGTTGAGAGCAGACGTGTGCTTTTACAGCAGTTTCTGTGGTCAAGAAACACACTGGACTCTGCCAGTACTGGTCTCACAGACATCAGCGATAGATCCTCAGAAAGCTGGACATCTCTACTGTTAAAGGAACCAGGTGCACTTGAAAACAGAAGGTTTCTGACTTTATAATCTGTATGAAATGAACGCCAAGTACAGTCGCCTAGGGCCCCGTGAACACTGCTCTTGTATGTTTAAGCGCAGACGTTTAAATCAGACAATGCGCAATGCACAAACCCCATTAAACACGATGCAGATCACAACGATGGTGAGAAAAACAACAACCTCCTCATTTGATTAAAAGAATAGCTCTGTGTAATTCATACATGACAAATAGCTGAAAACGATAATAAACACTCAACGACAGTCTGAATAACAGCAGACGATATTAGAAACACACCCAGCACAACACAACTCTATTCTGCATTACACCGCCCGCCATCCGCTACTGGGGGAACTAGAAACTCTTTAAAAGTAAAGGTCTTCAGTAATATAACATCACAAGTCTTGTTGCTATTCCAAATTAATCTAAATCGAATTTAATTTGAAATTAAACGGCATCAAATCCAAACACATCTGAGTCGAAAACAAGAAGGAAAAGAAAAGCAGAGGAAGAAAAGCTGAAAGTAAAGGTGTTCTGCGGTGCATTAGACATTATTTAGCGGTGCAGTATTAGGACGTGTTTTAATAAATGCAGCAACACTTGTGTGATATGTGAGAGAATATTAGAAACATTCAATATGCTTCATTAAATAATCAAGTAATGATCTATCCCACTAGCTCACCCTGCTGACAGGACAGGGTCCCCCTCATTTCCTGAAACTGAAATTCACCCACTGTCCAACATCTAACACAGAGCTCTGTCTGCGTAAAAGCTCAAACGTCTCCTGCATTTCTCACTGTTTATGCATATATTAATATGTGATTCATTTACATTAAACACATTTGATTGATGTTTTATTTGTGCATGTCATCCTCATATCCTTTATTTCTTTACATGAGTGATTTCTGCCTTGCAAACTTCTTTGATTAATCTGAGTGAACACTTGTACATATGTATTATAGGCTAAATATGTTACAGTTAATAAAATGAACACGCTTAAATATGAAATTAATATTGTATAAATATACATTGTATTATTTTTGTGCTTTCTTTTCACTGTTTTTACACCAGTGGCTCAATTTATTTTCATCTCGCCCAGGGCCCCTCAACCCTAGGGGCCGTCACTGGGTACGTTCTGTCCTGTCAATCACACATCACATGACAGCAACTACTGAAGTGCCCAGAGACCAAACAGAGAGTGGCTGTCACTTCTGGAGGAGATTCACCATCAGGACCAAGCGGTGATTAGTTCAGAAAAGCAGAGCGATCTGACCATCATTATCCAGAGCATATGAATGAGGTTGTGTCGTGATCTGGTTCTCCTCAAGTGTGCATGCGCATGAGCTCAGGCAACATGAATATATGGAGACTTTGATTGATTCAGATGTTTAGAAATGAAACTCATGAGACGGCTGTAGTTTAATTCTATTGGTGCTCTCAAATATCTAATGTGATTGAAGGCTTGGCTAACAGTTCTGGAGAGTGTGATGTTCATCTTCAGACAGCTGCTGAGCACGCTGACCAGAGGTGTTTCAAAGATGGCCGCCGAATGAAGTGACTTGCCTTAAAGGGACTTTGGTAATATCCACTCACAAACAGCGGAAATACATCAACACACAGCGGGAGATCTCTCATAATCAAGCCCACAACTCTGCAAAACAAGTGCACTTGTGCTGTTAGCACTTATTTGGTCATTTTGTTTATTTACGTGTCTCATCATGTGTTTCTGTCCGTCACCCAGTTCACTACCATGCTTGCTCCACCTATACAGTGGTGTTAGTGAGTCCAGCAGGGGGCGCTCAACCTGCGGTCTGTGTGTGTCCTAATGCTCCAGTGTAGTGAAGGGGACTCTATACTGTCAGTGAGCGCCGTCTTTCAGATGAGCTGTTAAAGTGAGCTCCTGACTCTCTGTGCTCATTAATAATCCCAGGATGTCCTTGGTAAGAGAGTAGGGGTTTCACCCCGGCATCCTGGCCAAATCTGCCCACTAGCCTCTGTCCATCATGGCCTCCTAACATCCCCATATCATAACTGTCTTCATCACTCTGTCTCCTCTCCAGCAATCAGCTGCTGTGCGGTGTGGAGCAATATGGCTGCGTCTCCTCATCCAGGTGGATGCTGCACACTGGTGCTGGATGAGGTGTAAATGTGTAAAGTGCTTTGAGTGTCCAGAAAAGAGCTATATTAATGTAAGGAATTATTATTATTATTATTAATTCCTGTCTCTGATTGGCTGTTTTGCAAACAATTCCGTTAATGCTGCTTTCTGATTGGTTTCTGCTTCACAACTCTGCTCCAGGCCCAGCCAATCCCCACATGCCGCCTGTCCTTTAAAAGCTCTTTAGTCCGGCAGTTCTGGAGCCGACTCTCTGACACACTGATCTGCTGTTTTGTACTTTTTCTCTTTGGTTGTGTATTTCGGCTCGTTTGATTTTGTTACACTGCAAAAAATGCTTTTCTTACTTAGATTTTTTTGTCTTGTTTCTAGTCCAAATATCTAAAAATTCCTAAATCAAGAAGAGTTTTCTAGACAAGCAAAGCATATTGTCTTGTTTTAAGAAATAATCTGCCTAAGTGAAGTGAGTTTTTCCTCAAATCAAGCAAAATAATCTGCCAATGGGGTCAGCAAAATAATCTTGTTTTTTGATTTGTGATAAGATTATTTTGCTGACCCCATTGGTAGATTATTTTGCTTGATTTGAGGAAAAACTCACTTCATTTTGGCAGATTATTTCTTAAAACAAGACAATATGTTTTGCTTGTCTAGAAAACTCTTCTTGATTTACGAACTTTTAGATATTTGGACTAGAAACAAGACATTAAATCTCGGTAAGAAAGGCATTTTTTGCAGTGTAGTGTTTGTCATTGTGTTATCCCTGTTTATCAGTATCGTTGGTCTTTAGTTTTGTTGTTCAGCTTTGTTTCTGTCTGTTCTTATCACGTTTCCTCATGAGTTTAGACAGAGTGGTAGGAAAGTACATCACCTGACACATGTCAACACCTAGATTACTATTTGTCTAGATACACCAGGTAAGATAGTGCCAACACATGTACTTCTGCTTCAGTTGTTAGTGTGGATTAGATAGGACGGCACTGATGATGAAGAGTTCTTTCTCATATCTTGAGTTTATTAGAGTAGATTGGAGAGGATTTGTTGTGAACATTAGTAACACTGTTTGGTTCTTTAGCAAAACCCATAGCCAGTCTCTCCTACATACTGATTATTGTCTTTGTGAATATCTCATTCACTGATTCACCTCATGATCATCTGTTCACTCAACTCTTGTTGTCCATCCTTACTTTGTAACACAATTTACTTTGAGCTTTCGCGTAACCAAATCCTCAGCTCAAGTGTACAACCCCACTCCCCTAGACTGCCAGGGGCTGCAGCAATGCTCGTATGAAGAGAAGGCAATGTACAGTAAGTATCTGTAAACATCTGTAACGAGTTCCCGCCTCCGCCACTCAAACGCTAGTCACATGACGGCGACCGCATGAAGACACAAGCTGCTCCCAAATGGCAGATTATACACTATGCACTATTTACCTACACACTCAGCAGTATATGTATTTAGTGCTGTCCCAAATGCAACACTGTTTTTTTTCTAAGCAGAAATTCAAGATGGCGTTTGACAGTCGCCAAATCAGTGAAACAAATGACCAAAGTACCAAATAACACCTGCCATGAGTATAACCGCATTCTCCAGCAGGAGGCGCTATAATCACTCTCATAGGAGAATTCTGCTTTCATAATCCAAAATAAATAAAGCTAATTAACATGTGCGCCCGATAGCTCCGCCCCTTCCGCAACGTGAGCAAAGCAGTGTGAAGTGTGTATTATTACACACTCAACTGTACCGGCTGAATGAGTGCATCATCCGGGTAATTAAGGGTGCTTTCACATTAGCACTTTTGGTCCGCACCCGAGTTCGTTTGCTGTCATAGTACAATACGTTTAGCTAGTGTGAATGCGTCTTCTGAACCCGAGTGCAGACCCGTGAACCATACCCGAGTCCGCCTGAAAGAGGTGGTCTGGGGTACGGTTCATGCAAACTCTGATACGGTTCACTTCAGATGTGAATGCAATCATACCAAATTACGGAAGTGGACTATAGTGAACTGCCAAATCTACAACAAACTATCGTTTTCATAACATTCGTTTGTTCGTGTGTGTGTCTTGTTTCGTACCTTGGTGACACGTGCGGGACTGAGCCAGGGCAAACACAGTGATGTCTCGCAAGTTGCTTTCTGTATGTACAAAAGCTTTCAGTAAAAGCAGAATGACCGCCATGTGCGGAAGTCTTTCCATTTCAGCGCTTGCTTGCGTGGCCGTCACCTAGCAACGGCCGTAAACAAAACAGCAGCTCCATGACACAAGTGTACCAGGGTTCAGAAGGATAAAAGACAGTGTGAAGACAAACCAACTGAGGAGGTGGCAAGGGGAGACAATCGAACTCGAGTACGGTCCAGGCAAATGAACCAAGTGTGAAAGCACCCTAAAGTGCACTTGATAATGTTCGAGTTTTCAGTGTGAACACACTACTTACACTATTAATACTATAAAATGGCCTAGAACAGAGCATAAGTATGCGATTTGAGATCCACCTACACACACTTTCAAAGATGGCTGCCGAGTGAAATTAACTTCAAGGGATTGTGTTATTATCCAGCTCTCATGTGCTCATGGACACCAGGCATGATGAAGATATCAGGATCGTGTCGAGTAAAGAAGCCTGAAAACAACCACTGTCCCTAAAGGAGCTGAAGAGGAGAGGAGAGCGGACTAACAGAGAGGATTCCATCACAACAACACGAGCTGAAGACAAGACAACCGCACAACAGCACACACCAATCCCATATTTGAGTGTATCCTTCACACTGCAGCTGAAAGACACACACACACACACACCTGCAGGATCCTGAGAGATCACACACTCAAATAAAATCTTAATGAGGCCAAAGCATTTTATCCCAATCAGCGGTCCTGACGAGCAGCGTTTAGAGCCGGATTCAGCAAACAGCTCAGTTGAACTCTCAGAACAGCAGGAGGAGTTCAGCTCTCACTCACGCTTCACTGACGATCACCGAGAGGCGGAGCCCAGAGAGAGGGCAGAGCTACTTACTATGGGGATCTCAGCATGCTCATTAACTATGCAGACAGTGATTGGCTGTTCAGTTCAGTTCAGTTCAGTGTGCTTTAATCTTCACTGCTGAGAGTCCAAACACTGAAGAGCAGATCCATCCATGACCAGCTCCACAAGACCCAAACCAAGCAGGACAGTGCAGGAACACACTTCACCAGCTGACCAAAGTGAAGGAGAGAGACCTGTGCAGAGCTGCAGTCTAGGCGCCGGAGGCTCTGTCAGAGATTCATGATGTCATGTTGACACTCATACAGGCTAATGGATGGTCTACGTCCTGAAAGCTGTGCTCCTGCTATTACAGCTGTACACACTCATTTAAATAACGGGTTCAGGCCTGGACACCTCCCACATCTCTACACTCAGGGCTTCTGTATTAGCCAGAACAGCAGAGTCCACTAAAGGAGGTCGAGCCTTCTCATTTATGGCTCCTAAACTCTGGAATAGCCTTGCTGATAATGTCGAGGCTCAGACACACTCTCCCAGCTCAACACTAGAGACCGGCCTCTTTAGTGACGCACACACACACTGCAGCACATAACACTAGGATGAGTGTGTGTGCTCCACACAAGTGAGTGGGCTGACAAGCACCTGCAGGACACACTCCTCCTGTCTTAAAGTGCGTGCGCGCACACACGCACACACACACACACGCACACACGCACGCGCACATGCGCACACACACACACACACACGTCTGTAACACTGCAGATCTGAATCCGTTAAGCAGTTCATTAATGACGCTGATCAATGGAAGGAGCCACACGTCATTAGCATGCTAACAGGAGAAGCAGTGGCGCTCGGGCCTCACACTGAACACACACACTCATATTACAGAAACACACTCACACACACACACACACACACTGGAGTAAATGCCTCCGTTTGCTCTTTTTCAGGAATGATTTCAGACATTTGGGCTCAGATACAAGAATTATGATGATGAGTACATGAAGAACACACACACACACACACACACACACACGAGAAATATCCTCATCCTCCGTGCGCGCTCTCTGCGGGTTGTTTCACTCAGGTCGTCTATCGCACCCCAGTGGAGGATCCGCGCGCTCGAGTCACACATGAACTGATGAACTCACACACACACACGCTCTCTCTCTCTCTCTCACACACACACACACACACACACACACACACACACAAACACACACACACACACACTTTCAGGTCAGAAAACAGAGACAAAAGGATCACAATGACACAAGCACGAATGTCAAATCCTCACACAACTTCATAGTGTGTGTGTGTGTGTGTGTGTTCTCGAGCCTGAAACAGCTGGAGCAGCACGTTAAGCGGGTACACACACACACACACACACACACACACACACACACACGAGGAAACGATCATCAGAATATTAATCAATCAGTTATCGTGCACGCGCATTAATCAATCAGCCTCTCGTGCCCGCGCACTCATCAATCAGCTTCTCGGACACGCGCGTCTGTCGCTCCGCTTCAACAAAAACACACTGGAGATCAAACCTGACATCACCCGAAACAAGAGATCAGCTCCACACACACACACACACACACACACACACACACACACACACACACACACACACACACACACAGTGCGCATTAGTATCGGAGATCAGACTGACGCTCCTGTGCAAAACTGGGCATCGTCATTATGCTATTTAGAGCGCGCGCGCACATAAACACACACACAACACACGCGTGATCAATCAGATGTTTACCGTCGGAATGCTCTCTCCGTGCCTCTCTCTGGTCGGATTCCTGCGCGTCTCCCGGTTCTCGGTGTGTTATACTGTAATAATCTCCGGTATCCGCCAGTGCGCGCGCGGCTCTTCTGCGCGTCTTCCGATGGAACTGCGCGTCACCGACGCCTCACAGCGGCGCGCACGGAGATAGGGAGACACGCCCCGCACCGGGAGGAGCTGCGGACCCGGCGGAGGAGGAAAGGATGAAGAGGAGGAGGCGATCCTTACCGGGAGAACAGATCCTCCGAGTGTGTGTGTGCTGATGAGTGTGTGTGTGTGTGTGTGTGTGTGTGTGTGATAAGAGTGAAAGAGGTAGAGAAAGAGAAAGGGAGAGAGAGAGAGAATGTGTGTGTGTGTGTGTGTGTGAGATGAGAGGGAGTGTTTCTGTGTGTGTCCGTAGGCTGATGTGTGTGTTCATATGTGTGTTGATATGTGTGTGTTTGTTGATGAGTGTGTGTGCTGTAGTGTGTGCGTGTGTGTTTGATGAGTGTGAATGTGTGTATGTGTGTGTGGGGATGAGTGTGAGTGTTGATGTTTGGATGAGTGTGAATATGTGTGCTGATGTGTGCATGCGTGTGTGTGTTGATGTGTGCGTTTGTGACTCTTATGCTGATGAAAACACTTCTGTACACACACTCTCAAATCAGCACACTCACACAGGCACACACAGATACACAAACACATCTCAACAGCACACACAGATACATACACACACACACACCCTTGTAAGCGCACTGATACACATACACACACGACTTGTCAATGCACTGACACAGAGACACACACCCTTGTGTAATGCGTAAGTGTAAATGTGTGTTGAAGAACTGCAGGCTTCATGTCTTTGTGTGTGTGTGTGTGTGTGTGTTCTATCTGCTTGTGCACTGAGAGTGTGTGTTAAAGTCACGCTGGTGTCTGCTGGAATAATGAATGGACCAATAAGCTAAAGGAAGCAATGTCTCTTCAGAGAGCTCTTATTGAACCGTTAAATGGGAACAGTAATGTAGCGTGTCTCTCTCTCTCTGTCTGACACCTCCAGTCTGAGCACAGGTCTCTCGCCCCACTGCCTGTTCACCCATTCAGGAGTCAGAGTTCTTTACAGCTCCAGATCTGAAGGAGCGGAGGGTCAGGGAGGAGCGGGGGATCAGGGAAGAAATCTGGGTCGGGGAGGATTGGGGGTCAAGGAGGACCGGGGGATCAGGGAGGAGCAGAGATCAGGGATTGGGTGATCAGGGAAGACCTCTGGGTCAGAGAGGAGCGGGGGATCAGGAAAGACGTCTGGGTCGGGGAGGATTGGGGGTCAAGGAGGACCGGGGGATCAGGGAGGAGCAGGGGATCAGGGAAGACCTCTGGGTCAGGAAGGATTGGGGGTCAGGGAGAACCGGGGGATCAGGGAGGAGCAGAGATCAGGGATTGGGTGATCAGGGAAGACCTCTGGGTCAGAGAGGAGCGGGGTATCAGGAAAGACGTCTGGGTCGGGGAGGATTGGGGGTCAAGGAGGACCGGGGGATCAGGGAGGAGCGGGATCAGGGTTTGGGGGATCAGGGATTGGGGGATCAGGGAAGACCTCTGGGTCAGAGAGGAGAGGGGGATCAGGAAAGATGTCTGGATCAGGGAGAATCGGGGGTAAGGGAGGAGCTTTGATTCCCCGAGAAGTGCAAGGTCAGGGAGGATTGGGGGGTCTGGGAAGGACCTCTGAGTCATGGAGGAGCAAAGGATCAGAGAGGACCTCTCATTCAGGGAGAAGCAAAAAGTCAGGAAGGATGGGGGGGTAGGACAAGACCTGAGTCATATAAGAGCATGGGATGAGGGAAGACCTCTGGTTCAGGAAGGATCGGGGGTCAGGGAGAAGCAGGGGATCAGGGAAGACCTCTGAGTCAGAGAAAATCGGAGGGTCAGGGAAAGAGCACTGGGTCAGGGAGGAGCAGGGGGTCATGGAGGAGTGGGGGAAAAGAGCTCTGGGTGAGGGAGTGTCAGGGAGGAGTGCTGGGTCAGGGAGGAGTATCGGGGATTAGGGAGGAGCATGGGATCATGGTGGAGTGGGGGAGTCGGGAGGAGCGCTGGGTCAGGGAGAAGCAAGGGGGTCATGGAGGAGAATTGTGGGTCAGGGAGGAGTCAATGGATGCTCTTCAGTGAAAGCTGGTTAGTGAACAGTGCAGGGAGGAGCGGGGGGGTCAGGGAGGAGCGTTCACCAGTATAATCCTGAATGAACACATCTGTGAGCAGGGTCTTCTGATTGTCATCGATGAGACGTTACAATATTCTCATAATAGCTTATAGCTTATAATAAGTTATAAGCTGATGATTGTGATCAGCCATTAAACCTGACGACATCAGATCTGAATCTCAATCGCTTCACTAAAGGGGTTAAACTCATCTGAGTGTGTGTCAGCCGCTGAACACAGCAGATCATAGTGAACTGAAGCCGTGTCAGTCCAGTGTTCAGAGCTCAACTTCAGTTCAGTTCAGTTCAGTTCAGTTCAGTTCAGTTCAGTTCAGTTCAGTTCAGTGTGCTTTAATCTTCACTGCTGAGAGTCCAAACACTGAAGAGCAGATCCATCCATGACCAACTCCACAAGACCCAAACCAAGCAGGACAGTGGAGGAACACACGTCACCAACTGACCAAAGCGAAGGAGAGAGACCTGGAAAGAGACCAGGCTCAGTTAGGGATGTTTCTTGATTGAAACACTGATGGGTAGGGTCGCGAATCAGACTATGGTCCTTGACCACAAACTGGAAACCATCCAGGTGAAGCTTGCGGCTCTGCAACAAACTTTGGCCAGATCAGGAGACGACTGATGGACATTAAATATCTGTGAAATTGGCAGATATTGACCTAAAGTTGAAGTATCTTACGGTCTTTTTTTTTCGGCTCTCCTCTTACTCCTGCCATACGGCCTCGGCTGGAAGTAAACAACTCCCTGGGATAAGCAAGATAAGCGGACGCTCTGAAATTCCTGCCCCTGTCAAGGACACCTGCGGGACTCTGGACTATGCAGGCTCACACACAAACAAACATATCTACAGATAAACATTCACCACCGATCCCCATCCAAACGCCTTCGTGTGCTTTTACCCACGTGGGGCGTGGGCGGGGCTGTGACTTGCGCCGGAAATGGCTGCTGGACCAGTTGGCTGCCCGCACTCAACGGACTGTTTTCCATTACTCCTGTTCCCATCCCCTCTGTCTATGTTGTGTCTTGCCGGTGTGCTTATGCTAAGATAGGGCTGTTTTTCTCCCTTTTCTCACTTTGTCCTAATCAAGGGCAAGCTGAGGGGGTGTTTTTTAGCCTAACTGTCCAAATGTATCTTTCTTCATTTGTAAATGCTACCTCCTATGATCTGTCTCCCCTGAAAAGTTGTTTGTGATGTTTTGTGTATGGTCTGGGGGGTCCAATCTCGCTATACGAAAGTGTAGTGACAAATAAAGGCTTGATTGATTGATTGATTTCTCTGTCAGTGGTTGTTAACTTTATTTTCTCCACACGTGTGCGATCAGTCCGCTGTATCCCCGTCACAGCAGTGCAGTACGAGTGTACATGAGCACTGATGATGTAGGAACAGCTGATATGCAGCTCCAGAGCTCTGATGCTGCTGTAACTCATTCCTCCTCATGTATTGATGAGTTTAATCCAGCAGTACGCAGCTCACAGTGTGCATCACTCACTCCTCTGTGCCAGATCACAGTGACAGCACTGTGTTTTAAAGGCAGCTGAAATACCACCATGTGGGGAAACTTCCTTTAGAGACCGTAAACACTTTACACCGAGCACACACACACACACACACACACACACACACACACACACACACACACAGCCCGTCACGGCAGGATTTAGCCTCTCTGCGTTTGAGCAGTTTTAGCTGTATATCTACAAGATGACCATTAACATTTAGTGCTGTGATAACCCAGCGCTGAACTGGGCAGGATTTACTGTGGGAGCGACGCAGACGGGTCAATACTGCAGGAGGTGTGAGTGTGACCTCTCAGAAACTCAGACTAAAGCTGATCAGCGCCGCTCTAATGCATTATAATGAGCAGGGAAGCAGGAGTAACGGCTTTACTGCTGTGTGTGTGTGTGTGTGTGTGTGTGTGTGTGTGTAAACACAGGATAATCCAGTGTGAGCAGTAATAAATACAGAGCGTATGAAGCCCTGGACGCTCACAGAATGATTGTTTCACATTAACACTTGTACATTATTCAGGCAATGAAGCTCCACCAGGGACACACGCCGTGTTTATAGATCTGTGTTGGCTTATCTTGCTCTGGAAAATGTCAGAAGTCTTTGAGAAGCCAAATGTTTTCCTTCTGTCTGTTTCTGAGTCTCCTCCTATTTTCAGGCCAGTCGGGTGCTGATGTTCATCAATGCAAATGAAAGTTCAAGAGGAAAACAGCAGTCTGGAGGACTACACTGACTGATCAATCTGTGTGTGTGTAGAGCGAATCTTTCCAGAACCTTCGCCGTCTCTGCTGCTAGGTGAGCTCTGGTTAGTGAATATAGATTAATGGCTGCTCTTCAGTGAACACTGCTTAGTAAAAGTTTTTAAATGAATGCTGGTTAGTAAACAATGACATCGGCATACCCCCTCCTCAACAGATGACTGTCTTCTGCACTGCTTATGCAAATGAACCTGATTTGATGATATGCAGATTGGTGTCCTGTTGCCGTAGAGACGCAGGTCTGCTTTACCCAGCATCTGCTGCACAGCTGGTGACTGTAAACACTGAAGTGCTGGAGCTCAGAGCGGGAGAGCCCACGAGTGACTACACACACACACACACACACACACACACACACACACACACACACACACACACACACACACACACATAACATAATCGCATGACACACATAACTTCACACATCTGAGCACGCTCCAGAACTCCAGAGCAGATGCTGATCTCAGAACAGCTGGACACATCTGAGCACGCTCCAGAACAGCAGAACAGATGCTGATCTCAGAACAGCCGGACACATCTGAGCACGCTCCAGAACAGCAGAACAGATGCTGATCTCAGAACAGCTGGACACATCTGACCACGCTCCAGAACTCCAGAACAGATGCTGATCTCAGAACAGCTGGACACATCTGACCACGCTCCAGAACAGCAGAGCAGATGCTGATCTCAGAACAGCTGGACACATCTGACCACGCTCCAGAACAGCAGAACAGATGCTGATCTCAGAACAGCTGGACACATCTGACCACACTCCAGAATACCAGAGCAGATGCTGATCTCAGAACAGCTGGACACATCTGACCACGCTCCAGAACAGCAGAGCAGATGCTGATCTCAGAACAGCTGGACACATCTGACCACGCTCCAGAACAGCAGAACAGATGCTGATCTCAGAACAGCTGGACACATCTGACCACGCTCCAGAACAGCAGAGCAGATGCTGATCTCAGAACAGCTGGACACATCTGACCACACTCCAGAACACCAGAGCAGACGCTGATCTCAGAACAGCTGGACACATCTGACCACGCTCCAGAACAGCAGAGCAGATGCTGATCTCAGAACAGCTGGACACATCTGACCACACTCTAGAACAGCAGAGCAGACGCTGATCTCAGAACAGCCGGACACATCTGACCACACTCCAGAACAGCAGAACAGATGCTGATCTCAGAACAGCTGGACACATCTGACCACACTCCAGAACACCAGAGCAGACGCTGATCTCAGAACAGCTGGACACATCTGACCACACTCCAGAACAGCAGAGCAGATGCTGATCTCAGAACAGCTGGACACATCTGACCACGCTCCAGAACAGCAGAGCAGACGCTGATCTCAGAACAGCTGGACACATCTGACCACGCTCCAGAACAGCAGAGCAGATGCTGATCTCAGAACAGCTGGACACATCTGACCACGCTCCAGAACACCAGAGCAGACACTGATCTCAGAACAGCTGGACACATCTGACCACGCTCCAGAACAGCAGAACAGATGCTGATCTCAGAACAGCTGGACACATCTGACCACACTCCAGAACAGCAGAGCAGATGCTGATCTCAGAACAGCTGGACACATCTGACCACGCTCCAGAACAGCAGAACAGATGCTGATCTCAGAACAGCTGGACACATCTGACCACGCTCCAGAACAGCAGAACAGATGCTGATCTCAGAACAGCTGGACACATCAGACCACGCTCCAGAACACCAGAGCAGATGCTGATCTCAGAACAGCTGGACACATCTGACCACACTCCAGAACAGCAGAGCAGACGCTGATCTCAGAACAGCTGGACACATCTGACCACGCTCCAGAACAGCAGAACAGATGCTGATCTCAGAACAGCTGGACACATCAGACCACGCTCCAGAACACCAGAGCAGATGCTGATCTCAGAACAGCTGGACACATCTGACCACACTCTAGAACAGCAGAGCAGACGCTGATCTCAGAACAGCCGGACACATCTGACCACGCTCCAGAACACCAGAGCAGACGCTGATCTCAGAACAGCTGGACACATCTGACCACGCTCCAGAACAGCAGAACAGATGCTGATCTCAGAACAGCTGGACACATCTGACCACACTCCAGAACAGCAGAGCAGACGCTGATCTCAGAACAGCCGGACACATCTGACCACGCTCCAGAACAGCAGAGCAGACGCTGATCTCAGAACAGCCGGACACATCTGACCACGCTCCAGAACACCAGAGCAGACGCTGATCTCAGAACAGCTGGACACATCTGACCACGCTCCAGAACAGCAGAGCAGATGCTGATCTCAGAACAGCTGGACACATCTGACCACGCTCCAGAACACCAGAGCAGATGCTGATCTCAGAACAGTAGAGTGTGTGTGTTCTCCTGGTTCTGCTGCAGATCCGCTGGGCTCGATGTGTGTGTGTGTGTGTGTGTTTCAGCTGTATCAGCTCTTCAGGGTCTGCTCTGCTCTGTCTTTTGTTGTTTCTCCTTGACAGGTATTTGTATCCTGCACTCGATCAACACCTCTGTCCCCTGAGCTCTGCCCGCTGAGTCTGCCGCTGTCCAGCGCTGACCAGAACACAGCACAGGAAACACAACAGCTCTGCTCCT